>NC_085926.1:84342500-84642500 GCF_029289425.2 Pan paniscus | reverse complement strand
GCTGAAGAAAGAGGTATGGTCTTGGGCAGCTCTGCCCCTTTAGCTTTGCAGGGTACATCCTCTGTCCACAATACCTTCATCTGCTGGCATTGAGTGTCTGTGGCTATCCCAGGTGCATGGGGCAAGTGGTCAGTGTATCTACCATTCTGGGGTCTGGAGGATGGTGGCCCTCTTCTCATAGCTCCACTAGGCAATGCTCCAGTAGGGACTCTGTGTGGGGGTTCTAGTCCCACATTTCCCTTCTGCACTGCCATAGCAGAGATTCTCCATGAGGGCTCTACCCTTAAAGCAAACTTCTGCCTGAGCATACAGGTGTTTCCATAAATCCTGTGAAATCTCGGTGAAGATTCCCAAACCTCAATTATTGACTTCTGTGCACTAGCAGGCTCAACACCACATGGAAGCTCCCAAGGCATGAGGCTTACACCCTCTGAAGCCACAGCCAAAGCTCTGTGTTGGTCCCTTTCAGCCACAGCAAGAGCAGCTAGGACGCAGGGCATCAAGTCCCTAAGCTGCACACAGCATGGGGACCCTGCGCCCTGCCCACCAGTCCTATAGGCTTGTGATTGGAGGGGCTCCCACAAAAGTCTCTGACATGCCCTGGAGACATTTTCCCCACGGTCTTGGGGATTAACATTAGGCTCCTTGTTACTTATGCAAATTTCTGTAGCTAACTTGAATTTATCCTTAGAAAATGGGATTTCATTTTCTGTTGCATTGTCAGGCTGAACACTTTTCAAAATTGTATGCTCTGTTTTCCTTTGAAACTGAATGCCTTTGACAGCACCTAAGTCACCTCTTGAATGCTTTGCTGCTTAGAAATATCCTCCACCAGATACCACAAATTATCTCTCTCCAGTTCAATGTTCCACACATCTCTAGAGTAGGGGCAAAATGCAGCCAGTCTCTTTGCTAAAACGTAACAAGAGTCACCTTTTCTCCAGTTTGTAACAAGTTCTTCATCTCCATCAGAGACCACCTCAGCCTGGATCTTATTGTTCTTATCAATATCAGCATTTTTGTCAAAGCCATTCAACAAGCCTCTAGGAAGTTCCAAACATTTTCACATTTTCCTGTCTTCTTCTGAGTCCTCCAAAATATTCCAACCTCTGCCTTTTACCCAGTTCCAAATTCGCTTCCACATTTTCAGGTATCTTTTCAGAAACACCCACTCATGGTACCAATTTACTGTATTAGTCTGTTCTTATGCTGCTGATAAAGACATACCCAAGACTGGGAAATTTACAAAAGAAAGAGGCTTGATGGACTTACAATTCCACATGACTGGTAAAGCTTCACAATCATGGTGGAAGGCAAGGAGGAGTAAGTCACATCTTACATAGATGGCAGCAGGCAAAGAGAGAGCGTGTGCAGAGAAACTCTCATTTTTAAAACCATCAGATCTCATGAGAGCCATTCACTATCATGAGAACAGCATGGAAAAGACACACCCCCATGATGCAATCATCTCCCACTAGGTCCCTCCCACAACATGTGGGAATTATGGGAGCTAAAAGTTAACATTTGGATGGGGACACAGAGCCAAACTATATCACCACACATCTGAAATTTTGAAGAGTGAATAATTCTGAGGACAAAACCAAACCTTGACTGATCTTCCCCAATCAATCCTATAAGATTAGCAAGCTGCTTATTCCCTCACAACACCTATTGTTATGAAATTAAAGTTTGTGTTTTTTCCCAAATGTATGTGTTGAAGCTCTAGCTCCTAATTCGTTGGTGTTAAGAGGTGAGGTCTTCAGAAGGTAATTAGGGTTAGATGGATCATGTGGATAGAGACTCCATGATGAAACTAGTGTCTTTTTTAAAAAGAGAAAGAAACCTCAACTTGATCTCATTCTACCATGAGAAGATACAGTGAGAAGGTGATTATCTGCAAGCCAGAGAGATAACTTGGAAGCCAGTGGGTTCACAGAGAAGCTAACCTACTGGCACCTTAAACTTGGACTTGCTAGCCTCAAGAACTGTGAGAAATAAGAACTATGAGAAATAAACATCTGTTGCTTAAGCCACGGAATCTGTATAGCTTTTTCACTGTTGCTGTTCGGCAATTGGGAGGGAGTGTTACAGCTATTTTACTTCCACTGCCAGCAAGCATTTGGTTCCTGTCCAACGACCAAGAAGAATAAGGAAAGTGGACATTAGAGAGTGTAAGGCAGAGTTGGATTTATTAAGCAACAGAAAAGCCCCAGCAAGGAAAGGGGACCCAAAAGAGGGTCACCAGCTGTAGTGATAAATTCAGGGATTTTTATGGATTGGGAACGGAAAGGAGTGTGCTGACTGGGCTGTGGGCATCTTGGAGGAAGCAGCATTGAGAAAGAGACATGATAGTGAAAAGAACCAATTGGAGGCAGAGGTGAAGGCTCTACTAGCAACTAATCAGGGACTGGAGTGACGTTACACTTTATGCAAATGAAAATGCAGCCTACAGTCAATCACAGAAACATAGGTAAATGTAAAATAGGTAAAAGTTAAGGACTAACTGGGGAAAAATGTGTGAAACAAGAAGAAGGTGCACCAAGGAGAGAGAAATTTGTCTAAAAAAAAAAATTGGAATTTGTTCATCTGGGTTGACAGAATAGGTATTTTCATTTAAGGATGTGCACTTTTCCTTATCTGGGGCCCACAGCTTAATTTTTGGGCTGTTCTTTGTTTGAAGGTGTTTTACCAATGACCCACCTACCTGACTGCTTGAATCGTTTCTTCCTTCCTCCTTTCTCAAACCTATGGTGTACTGTTATAGCAGCCCAAATTGCTAAGATACTTATTTTGCACTGATCTTACATTCAAAAAAAATTTTTTAATAAAGACTAAAATTTGTTTTGCATTTGGTTTTTCTGCTTCCACAGATTTAGTGTCTAGGGAAATTTTGACAAGGGTAGGACATGCTGAAGATCATTTGTTATCTCCCTTATTATGGGCCCCTGTTACAGGAAATCTGCATGAGTTATTCCCTTGCTTGGCATTCTGCCCTTTTGTGTTTTGAGTACTATCAAGCCTTTGTATAATCATAAGCATTATTATAATCATCTTTGGATGAGAATCATCTATTTGCTTTTCACTCCTAGTGTCTTTTAAGATGAGGCAAGTGTACAAGAATTTGTTTAATTTTTAGGGAGATCCCACTTTTTTTTTTTTTTTTTTCTCACCACCGGAAGGCAATAGGCAATATCAGTTGAAAAGTTCACACTAAGCTGGTGCCCTATTTGTATAGATGCCTCTTCTCTCAATCATTTGAGTACTTTGAGGCATTTCCTTGGAAACATTTATAATTAGAGTGGCAATTAATTTAAGGCACTTTTGATGCAAATAAATTTGTTCTTTTAAGAGGTGTCTTTGGACAAAAATGGTTGAACACTTCATGAGAAGAATCTATCTAAAAGACAAGTCACTTGAGACACATCACTTAATTTAAATAAACTCTAATAACTCCCTTCTTGTGGTGGGTGAGTGTGTGTTTGCAGGTTTTGTTTTGTTTTGTTTTGTTTTTTCTCGAGACAGTCTTGCTCTGTCGCTCAGGCTGGAGTGCAGTGGCGCAATCTCGGCTCACTGCAACCTCTGCCTCCCAGGCTGAAGCAATTCTCCTGTTTGCAGGTTTTAAAATGGGTTTTCTGCATCTAATCATTCTCTCTTTCTAGTAGAGGGAAGATAATTGGATTCTACAATAATCATTTTACTTTTGTCTAAGCCAACCTGCTCTTAATTTTGTGTGTGCGCATGTTTATGTGTATGTGTACGTGTGTGTACTTTTTTCATTTCTTTTCTACTTGGGTATTATGAATGCTAATTGGTCAAATTCTGTTTCTGTTATTATGGATGTGATCTAAAAATATCCAGTTCAGATGAATTTTAGGAGTTTCTTAAATAATTAAATCTAAATTATTATGCAGCATTCCTTTTGCTTAAAACAAGTAGTCTATGTTTAAAAGAAAAACCCCAAACTTCAGCTCTGTGTGTAAATGAGTAATTCAGTTGTTACAAGGTGAGAAAAAAAAGAGCTGTGATCCTAAACAAGAAGAGTACATGTAAATATTATCTAGAGTCTTTATATTTTAGTTTATTTATATCTATAAATTTTATTAATAAGAGATTTGTTTTATATTCTTGATAAATATATGAATCTTTGGATAATTTGGGATTATTTAATTATATTGATTTAAAGATGACTGTCTCCTTATACATCTTATTTAAAATTAATATCAACCCAATATTCTAGCATATTCAAAACTATAATTTTCATGAGCTAATGTTAATAAACTTTCTACATTGATTTTAAGAGTCACATCTATTTTCATTTTTCACAATTGTATAAGATTTTGAATATTAAAATTATGTTTAAATTAACTTGTAATAATTGACGTTTCAAAAATAGTTAATTCATAAATAAGTTCTTAAAATGTTACAAATAAAAACAGCTTGATGTGTCAATTTAAATTATAATTTCCAAATTTTTAACTAATTTTAAGACATTAAACTAATATTGTGTTGGGTTAATAAAATAATTTGTGGGTATATGAACTTGCAGGTAAGATAAATTTACAAACCTTAGTGACTATACTGCTTATTTTACCTTTTTTTCTGAAAATTGTAGAGTATGTGAATACCATTGGATGATGCTATACAGGTTTATCTTTCTTGCTGTGTTAACATTAGTAACCTTGATATAAAATATGTCCTCACAAACATAAAAAAATAGGGAGTTTGCGATTTTCTATTTTTCAGTTTTCTCTATGTGCCTCTATGGAAGAAACAGAATTGATTACTCTGGTTAAAGGTATAATCAATAAAAAGTACAATAAATATATAAATATGTACATATTTCTGTATTTGTATATATAATTATAGAAAAATATGAATATACAAAATAATGGATATGATTTATTTTTAAAAATTGTTATAGTTCATTAATGTAATTTTAATATGAATTTGCATTTTTAATGTTTAAAATGTTACTTATATGTTAAAGCTAAAATTATGATTTGTGAAGTTAAGAAAGAGTAGAATTTGTATTCCTTTCTATAAAATAAAGTTATTCTCTACCAAGAGATATAAATTTTGTTATTTATTTTGATACAAAATTTGTTATTCTTTGAAAAATATATTTCTAATTATTATTCCCAATGCTATGATTTTTCCCAATAACTATTTCTTCCAGTTAATTCTTTTAAAATGTTGCTTTTACTGCATTCAAGCTCAAATTCAGAAGAATACAACTGTTAAAATGTCTTTTATGTAAAAACCTCTCTTCATTTTTTCTGGAATGGCCATCATATAACAAGAATTTTGCTTCTTCATTTCATCTTTAAAAGGAAGGATAATAAAAGCAACTGGCATTCCTCAAATTTTAAGTGACTTCTAACTATTGTGAGAATTCTATCTTTATCAAACTTAAAAAGAAAGAAAAAACAGTAACCAAAAAAACTAACAGACTATGAGAGAAATTCAGTCTTTATAATTTTGTTTATGTGAAAGTAAGATATACTAATATAAATATATTTCAATGATGGTGCACTTTTCAGGTTAAAAAAAGCATACTCAAGTTCAAGTACACAAAGTGGCATAACAATTGCCTACAAATTAATGTTTGTTTCTAAATATTCATAATATTTGAATTGGAAACAATAAGTGGCAATTATATACATTTGTTATTATATCAAAGGACCTGAAGATTGCTCAGTGTCCTCCTTGTTTATAATATGTAATCACTAGATAAGTCTTGATAAATTGCTTATATTTCAATGGAGAATTTCATAGTTTTCCATTCTTTTATTGCTATGTAACATATCTAAGTAGCCAGAACTGTTCACTTTTACCACCATAATGGAGATAATTGACCAATATCTTAAACTAGCATTGGTAGGGCAATCCTACCTAAAATTTTTGAAAATATTTCTAACATATGTTCTATTAGTTAAACTTATAACCGTGACAAAATTTTAAAGATGGTGTTTGATGAGACCCAATGCATTACATCATTTGAACTTTTATGAATGCATTTTAAACAATTGTCTTCATTCAAGGATTTATTACCTGGCTAGGACAATGGAAAGTAAGTGTCAGATTAAGGAAACATTTCAGGGTATATTAATATACTAATGACACTACTTTACCTGTGCTGTAGCATCATAGTCTCATATTTTATGCTGCCCAGAATCCTAAATGCTTCTTTGTACAACTGCTAACTCAAGAGACAATTCCAGCCATCATTAAAAGCCAAACACCAAATCTTAGCCATGCACCAAGAATTTTAGCTTTCAAAAGCTTTCCTGCCTTCCTCTCATTTTTAAATGCAAAGTAAGCAACCAACACCTGTTAAACTGAAGTCCCATCTTCTCATTCCTATATTCTGTCACCTGATTAATTTAATTCATTTTCCCCATACGTTCTAAGGATTTGAACAGTGAAAAATTATCATAGAGTAATTAATCTTGAGTGACACTCTTCATTCAGCTTTATAAAAATTTTCAGCTACTTGCTCCCTGTAGGATATTCATTCTAAGCTACTTCCTGTATTTCCAGCATTCTTAATAAATCCTTTAGTTAATGGGTTTGGTTGTTTCTTTCTTCTTTCATCATAGAATTTACCTTCCAGGGTTATTGTAAATTTAAAACATATATGCAAATCATTTACTATAGAGCAGCCTGCATAGCAGATCTATTAATGGCAGTAATACTGCTGTTGCCAATAATTAAAACAAAATTCATGGTCTAATTTTATTTGATGCAGAAGAAACAGAGGAGGAGACGAGGAGGAGGAGGGGAACAAGGAGACAAATGAAGTCTAAAAAATGCAAAAAACATACCCCCCAAAATAGGCAACATTGCGGGTACTTCATTGAAACCAAAAAATAATGATTATTTTGGAAATTATAACTTATTTACTTTTATTAGTAACATCAGAAAGGGTTGCAGAGGTCAAGTCCTTGTTCCTTTAGTGATACTCATCATATTTCCAGATTGTTTGTACATATTTTTGAGGAGAGATAATTTATAAGTGTGTGGGCAGAGATTTTAGTGTCGAACTTCTAAAAACCAATCTGGTCTTTTCCTGCCTTATACACATCTGATGTTAGGGTAGAAATAATAACAGAACACTTTTCCCCTTACTATAACAGGGAAAGTCTAAAAATATATAGTCTTGTCTCTTGACACTAAGTTTTGTAGTGTTAAATAAAGGAATTCCACATTATTTGAGAAACTGCTCAGAGTCAGAGAATGGATTCATTTTTAAAATGCTCAGAGAAACTTAGTATATGAAGCTCCTAACAACTGAAAGGCCAGCTTTGCCTTTAGGGCACAGACCCATTAGCACATGTTCAGGGTCCTGTGCTCTTCCCAAGAGATCAGGCTTGGCAAATAAGACATCTGTGGTCATTAATTCTTTGCATTTGTAAGAGAAGTTGTTTCTGAACTTATTCTTAACCCAATTCACTTGAGGTCCAGATTTGTTAAGTGAATTGAACTTTGGTCCTGTAGCCAGGGTCTTTATAAAACTTCACACCAGTTAAAGTTTTAGAGAGGTTAGCTCTGTCCTTAGTGGAGTTTTCTCTTGACTCCAAGAGGCAAATAAGGATTAAAATTTCCTATGGCAAGCAGTTTCTAAAAAATATCTTTTTTGTAATAGGATTATCCAAAATTTTATTGGGAATTGTTTCCCTTTTTTTAATTACAAATTTATTAAATTACGTATGTAAGTGGGTTAACTCAAGCAAATTATTCAAATGAAGTTGTTGCCAATTAGCTATTATAAAATTTGTGCTTATATCATATTAAACAATAAGAGTTTTGTTCCTTTGCTTATAATATATATTAACTTTTTAATGTTTCGTGGTCTTCTTTTTTTAACTTATCTCTTACATGATAATAATGAATTATCTCTTTTCTTGTAAATGCATGCTATTCCTTTCTTCAGAGGTAGACATTTTTTCCTTTGTCTTTGAATGTAGACTGATCTTAGAAACTTGCTTGAGCAATGAAATATGGCAGAAGGGTTATTGTAGCTAGGGTAATAAGTTTTACAGCTTCTGCCTGGACTTATTTGAATGCTTTATTCTTAGAAAACATATTCTAGAAAATGTCAGGCAGCACATTAAAAGTTAGAAGACCACATGTGAGAAACTCGAGCTGTGTGAAACAGTCAGTGGGAGGAGACACCACATGGAGAGAGAGACAAGCTAAGGAACACTAAGGAACTAGATCATTGAGTTAAAAAGTCGTGTTTTAAGTGGCCTCAGCCACAGCAGCTGATGTTATTTTGTTGAGGGAAAAATTTCCCAGCAGAAACCATCCCTGATTCCCTAGTCACAAAAATATAAGCAAAACAAAATAGTTATATTAGGTCATTCAGTTTTAGGGTAGTTTTAAGTCAATACTTGATCACTGGAAGATAACTTGGTACTTTGAATCAGTCTGTCTCTATAATTGAATCCTAAAAGAAGTTTTATTGCTATGAGATTGCTTGTAAATCAGAAGCTGGTAACTGAGAAGACTTTTGATGATTATTTCTTTTTTTTTTCACAGTAGTATATGAGCAATTTAATTATGAAATGTATTTTTTATTATACTTTAAGTTTTAAGGTACATGTACACAATGTGCAGGTTAGTTACATATGTATACATGTGACATGCTGGTGCGCTGCACTCACTAACTAGTCATCTAGCATTAGGTATATCTCCCAATGCTATCCCTCCCCCCTCCACCCACCCCACAACAGTCCCCAGAGTGTGATGTTCCCCTTCCTGTGTCCACGTGTTCTCATTGTTCAATTCCCACCTATGAGTGAGAATATGCAGTGCTTGGTTTTTTGTTCTTGAGATAGTTTACTGAGAATTATGATTTCCAATTTCATCCATATCCCTACAAAGGACATGAACTCATCATTTTTTATGGCTGCATAATATTCCATGGTGTATATGTGCCACATTTTCTTAATCCAGTCTATCATTGTTGGACGTTTGGGTTGGTTCCAAGTCTTTGCTACTGTGAATAGTGCCGCAATAAACATACGTGTGCATGTGTCTTTATAGCAGCATGATTTATAGTCCTTTGGGTATATACCCAGTAATGGGATGGCTGGGTCAAATGGTATTTCTAGTTCTAGATCCCTGAGGAATCGCCACACTGACTTCCACAATGGTTGAACTAGTTTACAGTCCCACCAACAGTGTAAAAGTGTTCCTATTTCTCCACATCCTCTCCAGCACCTGCTGTTTCCTGACTTTTTAATGATTGTCATTCTGACTGGTGTGAGATGATATCTCACCATCACTGGCCATCAGATAAATGCAAATCAAAACCACAATGAGATTATTTCAAAGATAAGAAAAACATTATCAGATGGTAGATAAAATGGGACGTTAATACTAATTTCATCTTTAGTAGAAGAAATTTTGGCAACACTGTTACCTGTGGTAATGTGAAAAAGAGAAAGGATAAATGGTGAACATTTTTTCTGGCTTGGAAGATTTCATGGTAAAATCTAGAAAGTTCTAATTGTCTTCTTCTAGAGGCTTATGATAAAATAGAGAAGATAAATCAACTAAAGAAGAAACTGTTCAGTTTTTTAGCAGAGTTTACACAAAGTATAACAGATCCAGGACTTGCTGGTTTCAAAGATAAAACCAGTTTTTTATCTCCAGTATTTCTCAGTAAAGATTCTCAAGGAAAAAAGTGGTTTCAGGGAAATAGTCAAACCCATATGCCATCAATCGAGCAGACTTCAGATTATGTGCTGAAACTTCGGAAAAATTTAACGACATAACTATTAGGGTTTCTGAAAATCTTTCAAAAATATTCTTGGAATTCCCCTGCCATAAAAGGGTGTTTCTAACACACTCATTAACCATGTAACTAGACAAAAATACTTGTACGAATATTAAGGGAAATGTTGCACAACAACTTGATTTTTGACCCAAGGCACAGCAGGGCCTATTTTGCAAACAAATGTGGATATGACTTTTAGGTAATAGAGTGGGTTAAAATATCATACATTGCAAATTCACAAAGTTTAAAAACATTATACCAGCTTGGACTGATGGGAAGAGAGAATTTATAAAATGAAAACAAGATTTTGAGCCCTTAAACTTATTTGGGCAGATCATGTTGATATGTTTCTTTTGTTATGAACATGTTTATTTCTCATAGAAGAGGAAGGGAAGAACCAAGAACTCAGAAGGTAAAACAAGGGAGATGGAAAAATATTGTCAGAATTGTAATCAATAAATTGCAGACACAGGTCAAGTTGGAGTGTTTCTGAAAAATAACATGCTTTGTGGAGAAAGAGGGCACAGAAGCACAAACTAAGTGAGTGAGAAAACATCTCAGATATGGATCATCTAGCACCTGCCTCGCGTCTTGTGCTGAAATGGGAGGAGTTTTCCCTTAACCCCCTTGCAGGGTGTGTGACCGTGGTGTGGCATGCTTCTTCGGTGCCCTGCTGCTCAAACCCCCAGGGGAAGCATGCAGACAGGCAGGTCATGGTGAGCATGGGCTCCGAACTCACAGTAGCCTCTAGGGTTGAGCATTTACAGCTCCCGGAGGCCTAGTGGGCATGTGTTATAATGTGCTCTTTCAGTTTAGCTGTTTGGAGGTGGCTTGTGTTAATCAGCTCAATTAGACCCTCTGCCTTATTGCAAGGACAGAGGGCTTTCTGTATCCCGGGGTTCTTGCCCCAGTGTACTGGAAAAATCAGATCGCACATGCAAGATTTTGTTGAGTGTCGAAAGTAGTTCTTAGGAGATGGATGGGGAGCTAGAAAGGGGATGGAGTGGGAAGGTGGTCTTCCCCTGGAGTTGGGCCTTTCGGTGGCAGGGCTCTCCTCTCACCATCCTTGGCTTAATTCCCCTGGGTGTCTGCATTGTTCCACCATCAATGGCCTGCCCGTGTCTGTCGGTGTGTGCTTCTGCTGGTGTGCTCCTCCCAATGTCCAGTCACTTGGGTGTCTGCCTGCTGGGGTCTTGAGGTTTTTATAGGCACAGGATGGGGGGCATGGCAGGCCACCGTGGTCTTGTAAAATGCAACATTTGAGTGTGAATACAGGAGTGCTTGTCCTCACTTAGGTCTGGGGGCACAGGTCTGAGGGTGGAGCCCTCGCCGGGAATCCTGCCCTTCTCTACCCAGCACTTCCCCGCCCCCGTCTCATATCACTGCTACATTATTAGAAACAAATTGTCCCACTGAGCCCTCTCTGAATGTTTGACCCAAAAATTGTAAGCAGAGTAAAATAGTTGTCTATTACACATCAATAGATAAATATGTAATTGAAGCTTGCCTTTCTTTACTACATTTAGAATAATTAGTATGAGTGTGAATCAATCTAGGCTTTTTCTCTTGAGTCAGTAGAATATGGCCTGTTAGTGAGTTGGAGCTGCAATCTTAACCCCTCAATGCCTCATAGCATTTGTAAAATTTATTATTATATGCTCTCAAAAATAGTATTAAATGAATGTGCTTCTTAAATTTCTGACTTTGAGAAGACATTTGTGACATATTTACTGATTTTTATGTCTTATCGTAAAGTTAGGCACTTTTCAAATACAGTCATCTCTCATCACAGGTATTCAGTGCTTACGATGTTTTGAGTACTGTTTTAAGTACTTAATATGTAGAATATAATATTATCCTCACAATAACCTTGGTTGGCATTACTATCATTAAAAGTTAGGTTCCTCAGGATAGGAAATAAGCAAGGAGGGTGTTTATAAGAGAATGCTTTTGAAGTCAACTTCTCTGAAAGAAGGAGTGAAGCAGTATTGAACAAAGGAAAAAGATTACTTGTGATGCAGTTTCAACAACAGTGCTGGTCCATCCCATGGAAAGCTATGGAGCTGAAATGACCATTCGGAGTTGTGCCCAGCTGAGATTTGAAGGCTAGGTGGCATATCCTCTTTTTGATTAGTCAGTGGAGACAGGCTGCTCTGTGAATGCGGTATGATATTAACCAAGGTGGCTCTCTTCAGTTGATGAAATCTCCGAAGAGGTTGATGCAGCTATTATATTTCATAATTACTGAGCTTACTTTACATATAAAATAGGAACATAGTGTTAAGTAATTTACTACTGAGGATACATTTATTTGAATGGTAGCATTAAAACCCAAGTTGAATTCTAGTCTAGCCAATCCAAATGTTTTAGAAACAATTGTGACTGTTTATAATAGTTATTTATGGATTCCCAATTAAGTTGATGAGGCCAGCTAGCATAAACCTGATAAGAAACACTGATATATTTCTATTAATAAAAAGAAGAAAAAATTCACAGAAAATTATTCCTCAGGAACATAACTACAAATATCTATAACAAAATATTAAGACAAAAAGTCCAGCAATATTGAAAAATGATAGTGTCCTGACTTAGTTGAGTTTATCTCAAAGTACATAGGTAAAAAGAATAGCTGATTATCAAAACTGTGATTTCAAAAATATCTTTGCCTCAGCATTTGCTAAAATGTTTTATTATTTATATTTTAGTGTTGTTTTTTCCAATATACAGTTATAGCTTATTTATTAAAATTAGGTTATCATCACTTTCAATCAATTCTGTCAATATTTTTATTTCAGAAAATAGTCTCTGTTTAGTTTTAAGTTACATGGAAGCCACAGAGAATTGATTTAATTTAATTTTATTTTCAAGGTTTTGCCAAATTTAGATGTGACAAATTTTAGGCCATCTCTAATTTTATCCCAGCATAGAATATAAATTTATCCAATAAGAATGGGACCTATGTCAAAGTATTTTTTCAAAGCATATAGCAAGATGCAATTATAGAATCTCAGAATTAAATCTTCTGCCCTATTTGAACTCCTAGGAATCAATACATTTGTTTACTTTCTAACTTTCATAATAATTATTTTCAATATATTTATGTAGTCTTCCATACAAGCTTTATTTTCAATAGTTAAAATTCTCTAAAAGGTGCAAAATAGGACCCCTTTTAGTTTCATTCACTGAATTATTTGATTACAGGTTTTGACCTTATTTTGAAACAAACATAACTAAATGTAGAGAACTGATTTACAAAAGATAGGGATTTCAGACTATTGAAGCTGATTTACAAAATACTTGTTCTGCAATTTCAAAACTTCCCAAAATATAGTTGATGCCAGGCAGTAAAGAGTAAAATTATGCACTACCATGATGAACAGCCTATTATTTTATTTAATATTTATTATTAAACATCAGCTTCATCACAAGAAAATGTGTAGTTCAGTGATGCTTGCATATGTAAATTTTGACAATTATAGAGTCTATTTCAATTGCTAAAATATCACCCCTCATTTGGATGCAATTATGAATTAATCACTCACATAACCAATTTGAACTATATTTGGCTACATAGGATTCTTAATTAAAAAATGTTTTCATTACAATTCTGTGATTCACAAAAATTTGTTTTGTTGGTGTCAATATTGTTACTACATATCCAATGAGTTTTTATTCAATGTGCAATTTTTTAACCAAATTTACAAACCATTTAAAACTTGAGTGAAAACAAGCAAAATTAACTGAAAAGAATAATTATTTGATCTAACTAAAAAGTTATAATTTTGAGTGACATGAAAATGCATGTTCTGTAACTGCACATGTTCAATTACCATCTTTCATGTTATCAAAATTTTGTAATTCTTATGTTTATTGTTAATTGTGTTGAAATAGAAATTCAATTCTTGTTTTTTATTAGAAATCATTTCAAATTGATTGAACTACTGACACCTGAAAGCAAACTAAAATGTGCTATAAAACAGCAAACTATGTAGTTATATATTTATACAATGCATGAAGTTTACTAATCTGCTATTGCAAAAACATTCAGATTTTTCTCCTTTTGCTATATGGTGGTACTAGTCACAATATTGCTGACATATATTTCACATACATCTAGTGTATTTTTTCCCACATTTCCAACTGAGCATACTAACTCATAACCTGACAGTTTCTTACATGTCACAAGCTTTGGCGTAGACTGTGGCAGAGTTGGACGCACATCAAGCAGTTTACAGGCACATCAGGACTGGACAATTTTTCTATCACTGAGCAAAGGTGGAAAGAATTAGCTGCTCCTAGTTTATCCTTTCCTTTAACATTGTATTTTTTATCAGCAAGTACCCTCAGGAAAAGAGTGATAACCTATCTTTGGTCATTTTTCAAACTTAATCACGTGTTATATTGATAACTTTGTTACTACACATGTATCACATATATTATTAGATGAGTCTTGCTTGGTGACGGGAGGAATAACTATAGGTCTTTTAAACTGATTCTGGCTTATTTTATACAATTCTAGATACTACTTCTTTATTTTTAAAAGATGGAAAATCTGGGAAAAATTCCTATGGCACACAAATGCCTTTCTAGGAAATAGCCATAAACGATGACTTTTTAAGGCAAACATAACATCTGGTAGTACTAATGTAAGAAATTTGAAGGGTCTTTAACTATTTGTAAAGCTGTAATATTAAAGAGAGGTGAGATTTTGTCTATATATGTCCTCAGAAATTACACAAGGGGAAAGGACTAGAAATTTAATTGAATTTTGGATTTGGGTCAATACATGAAATATTATCTAGCAGTTGGAGACATTCAAACAAAATAGAATATGCCGAAAAACAGTACTTTATATTGGTAGATATATTCAAATCGATAGTAGATAACGTCTATCCGTATTGTTGTGGAGGAGATTTCTAATTTGGGTAAGAGTTTGGAATAGATGCCCTCTTAGCTAAATCTACAGGTTTTTATTGCCTACAGTGAACAGTGATGTGCATTGGTATCCCACTACATTGTGATTTACTTTACAATGGACTGAGTAAAATTACTCAATGGTGGCTTCATGCTAAAAGGTAATGAAGCAATCACATTAGCGTATTTTAATTTTCATTGCTTATGAATTACCTTATAGCATAGAAAACCAAGGAGAGGAAAAGGGCATGAAGCCAGTGCAAAAAGTAACAGTATCAGAGAGAAATACTGGCCATTTGTTGAATCATTATGAAATAGTAGATTACATTTTTTACTTCAAAATGCAATTCAAATTTTATAACTTTCTTATCAGTGCCAATATGCATTCATTCTTTGTCAAAATTATTTATTTAGCATTCACAGGTACATGCTATTCTAACAGGTGGTGAATGAAGAAAGTAAAATATACATATTCTGTGCTTTCTCTAGGCTTTCTGTTAAATTTTTGATTTTTAGATAGATTTTATGAGAGTTTGAAGTTTTACTTTTCTCAATGAGGGTACAAGAAAAGAGTTTTTTTTGTTTTAAATTTTGGATTTGTACATCTAATAACTCTTGGAAGTAAAAGACTTGGTAAAAATGCATACATTTTCATTAATTTAAAAATATAATGTTAGATATTTGTATTCATTTAAGCCCTATAAATACAATATGTTTTAATATACTTTTGTGTGTATGTGTATTTTATTTGTAAGGCAATTATTGTACAGATATCACTTGTCCTCTCAATAAACCTTTTTCTCTCCCCCTTCTAAATTATCATACAGCACATGTTAGAAATCATTATATTTACAGATATTACAATGTATCTTAAATACTTATAGATTTTACATTTGTTATCTATATTTTATGATGCAACCAGGAAATGTCTCTTTCATCAAGAGGAACCAAAATATCGAGGGAAATCATTACACTTCAAACAGACATTTTGAGAAAACACGAAATTCTATAGAGAGGGAAGCCAAACACCATAGTTGAGGAAGGAAGAAGCTGGGAAACTTGCTTAGAGACATCAGGTACCAGGATGTGTCCTCAGCCACAATCCAGATTTAAAAGAAGGGAGCCATGTCACATGTATACTGAAATACAAAAGGGGTGTGTAGCTGAGAAAGAGCCTATCTGCTGGCCCGTACTCCTAAGCAGTATCTGCTAGGCTGCAGCCTGAATTATACCACCAAAGGAAAATATATTCCTCCAATGAGCAACGCCTCTGAAACCCACCACAGGAACCTATATACAACCTAAAACCTGTACAGAGCCGTGGCCCTCGAAAGCACTCAGAAAAAAAGTCAACCGACGATTCACAACATTCACTGCAGTCAAATCCTCAAGGAAAAAAAGAATATAAAACAAAAAGCCCCATTCGAACTACAGTAATTTCTATATATAATTTTGTATATATACATATATAATATATATATCAGTTCTCATATATATATAAAACATTATATATATATATATATATAATGTGGCCAGGTGCAGTGACTCACGCCTGTAATTCCATCACTCTGGGAGGCCGAGGCCAGCAGCTCATGAGATCAGGAGATCGAGACCATCCTGGCTAACACGGTGAAACCCCGTGTCTACTAAAAAATACAACAAATTAGCCGGGTGTGGTGATGGGCGCCTGTAGTCCCAGCTACTCAGGAGGCTGAAGCAGGAGAATGGCGTGAATCCGGGAGGCAGAGCTTGCAGTGAGCCGAGATCGCACCACTGTACTCCAGTCTGGGCAACAGAGCGAGACTCCGTCTCAAAAAAATATATATATGTATATATATTTTATATATATACATATTACATATGTATATTTTATATGTATACATATTACATATGTATATTTTATATATATGTATACATATTACATATGTATATTTTATATATGTATACATATTACATATGTATATATTATATATGTATACATATTACGTGTGTATATATTATATATGTATACAGATTACGTGTGTATATATTATATATGTATACAGATTACGTGTGTATATATTATATATGTATACAGATTACGTGTGTATATATTATATATGTATACAGATTACGTGTGTATATATTATATATGTATACAGATTACGTGTGTATATATTATATATGTATACAGATTACGTGTGTATATATTATATATGTATACAGATTACGTGTGTATATATTATATATATGTATACATATTACGTGTGTATATATTATATATGTATACATATTACGTGTGTATATATTATATATGTATACATATTACGTGTGTATATATTATATATGTATACATATTACGTGTGTATATATTATATATGTATACATATTACGTGTGTATATATTATATATGTATACATATTACGTGTGTATATATTATATATTATATGTATACATATTACGTGTGTATATATTATATATTATATATGTATACATATTACGTATGTATATATTATATATGATATATGTATACATATTATATGTATATATAATTGTATATAAAATATTTATAAATATATATCATATATAAAAATAAAATATATTATAAATGAATATTATATATAAATATATTTATATATAGCTTACATATTTGACATATATGTATTATATAAATAATATATTTTTGTATATTACATATAATATATAAATATATATTAAAAAGCTGAAAAATACATATATATCAGTTATCTCAGATGAGAAGAGATTAGTGCAAGAACCCCAGTAATTCAAAAAGTCAAAGTGTTTTGTTACCTCCAAAGGATTTTCCTAGCTCTCTAGCTGTCTAGTGGATTCTAACCAGGCTTAAGTCTCTGAAGTGACAGACACATAATTCACAATCTGGATGGCAAAAAAGCTCAATGAGATCTAAGAGAAAGTTAAAATCAAATTTAAAGAAGACAGAAAAATTATCCAAGACTTGAAAGATGACATAGCCATATTAAGAAAGAACAAAACTGAACTTCTGGTATTGAAAAATTCACTACAGAAATTTTAAAATGCAGTTGAAAGCCTTAGCAGACTAGACCTAGCAGTGGAGTTAATTTCAGAGTGCAAAGCCTAGTCCATTGAATCAACATGGTCAGACAAAAATAAAGAAAAACTAATTTAAAAGAAATGAAAAAAACCTCTGAGAAATATGGGATTATGTAAAATGACCAAACCTATGACCCACTGCCATTCATGAGAGAAAAAAGGGAGAGTAAGCAACTCAAGAAGCTTATTGGATATTAGCCATGAAAATTTCTCTGATCTTGCTAGAGAGTTTGATATGCAAATAGAAGAAATTCAGAAAACCCCTGTAAAACACTATAGAAGAATACCATTCTGAAGGCACATAATCACCACACTATCCAAGGTCAATGTGAAAGGAAACATCTTAAAAGAGGCTACAGAAAATGATAAGATCACCTATAAAGGAAACCCCATTAGGTTAACATGGAACTTCTTACCAGAAACCTTATAAGTCAAAAGAGATTGGGTGTCTATTTTGTAATTCTTAAAAAAAAAGAATTTCATACCCCTCCAAACTAAATTCATAAACAAAAGAGAAATAAAATTTTCCCAGACATGCAAAATTCTAAGGGATTTTTTTTTAATATTAGATTGGACTTAACAAAGATGCTGAAGGGAGCTCTAAATTTCGAAACTAAATACTTGCTACCATAAAAACACATGTAAGTACATAGCCCGTAGGCCCTACAAAACAACTACCCAATTGAGACTACAAACAAACCAGCTAACACCACCATGATAGGAAGATAACCTCACATATCAGTATTAACCCAGAATATAAATGGTCTAAACATTCCACTTAAAAGACACCAAGTGGCAAGTTGGATAAAAAAAATTAATACTCAAACTTTTGCTGTCTTCAAGAGACTCATCTCACATGTAATGAAATTTAAAGGCTTAACGTAAAGGGATAGAGAAAGATCTATCATGGAAATGGAAAACAGAGAAGAACAGGGTTGCTATTCTTGTATGAGAAAAAAACAGACTTTAAACTAACAAAAATACAAAAAGACAAAGAACAGCATTACATAATGATAAAGGATACGATTCCATAAGAAGACTTAATTATCCTACATCTATATGTACCTGATATTGGAGCACCCAAATCTATAAAATGATACTTATAAACCTAGAAAAAGACTTAGCCATATAATAATGGTGAGAAACTTCAATATCCCACTAATAGCATCTTGTGAGAAAACTAAAAAAGAAATACTGGATTTCAACTCAACCCTTGACCAATTGTACCTAATACATCTCTGCAGAATACTCCACCCAACAACCACAGAATCTGCATTCTTCTCACATACACATGATAGATGTTCCAACATTGAGAATATGCTTGGCCACAAAGAAAGCCTCAAAAAATTCAAAAGAATGGTAATCAAATCAAGCATTTGCTAGGACCACAGTTAAATAAAAATAGAAATCAATACCAAGAGGAACTCTCAAAGCCAAGTAAGTACATGGAAACTAAACAACTTGCTCTTAAATAACTCTGGGGGAAACAGTAAGATTAAGACATGAATCAAAACATTCTTTGAAACTAAGCAAAACAGACCCAACACACTAAAATCTTTGGGATCTGACAAAAGCAGTGTTAAGAGGAAAGTTTATAGTGCTAAACACCTAGAGTAAGAAGTTAGAGCTTAAATGGACAAGTTAACATTCACACCTAAGAAATTAAATTAACAAGAACACACTAATCTCAAATCTAGGAGAAAAAAAGAAACAACTAATACCACAGCAGAGGTAACAGAACTGAACACCCCCCACAAAAAAATACTGAAAAGTTAGTTACTTCAAAATTAAACAAGATTAATAGACTACTAGCTAAATTAAACAGAAAAAAAGAGAGAAAATTCAAATAAGCACAATCCTAAATGTCAAAGCTTATATAACAACTGATCCCATAGGAAAAAATGTTCAGAGGCTACTATGAATGTCTCTATGCACACAAACTAGACAATCTAGAGAAAATGGATAAAATTCTAGAAACACAAAGCCTCCAAAGATTGAACCAGGAAGAAATTGAAAGCCAGAACAGACCAGAAATGAGCTCAGACATTGAATTAGTTATAAAAAAATAAAAACTACCAAAAAAAAACAGCCCTGGATGAGATGGATTTACAGCTGAATTCCACCACATGTACAAAGAAGAGCTGATACTAATCCCACTGAAACTCTTTCAGGGAATTAGGCAAAATAGATTTCTTCTTCACTTATTCTATAAAAACAGTATAATCCTGACCCCAAAATCTAGAAAAGACAGAAGAAAGAAAACTACTGGCCAATATGCCTCACAAATATAGATGCAGAACTCTTCAACAAAATGCTAGTAAACTGAATCCAGCAGTAAATCAATAAGTTAATTCACTATAATCAAGTGGCCTTTATTCTTGGGATACAAGATTGGTTGCACATATGCAAATCAACAAACTTGATTTACCACATAAACAGAATGAAAAAGAAATATATGATCATCTCACTAGATTTGGAAAAAGCCTTTGGTAAAATCTCAGATCTCTTGATAGTAAAAACCCTCAACAGACTAGGCATTGAAGGAACATACTTCACAATAATGATAGTCATCTATGACAAAGTTACATCCAACATTATACTGAATGGGCAAATGTTGGACACATTCCTCTTAAAAACTAGAATAAGACAAGGAGGCCTACTCTCACCACTTCTATTTAATGTGGTACTAGAAGTCCTAGCCAGAGCAGTCAGGCAACAGAAAAAAATGAAAGGCATCCAGCTAGGAATAAAGGAAGTCAAGCTATCTCTCTTCACTGACTATATGATTATATGCCTAGAAAACCGAAAATAATCTGCCAAAGTCTCTTAAAACTGATACATGACTTTGGTAAAGTTTCAAAATCAATGTATAAAAATCAGTAGCATTTGTATACACCAATAATATTCAAACTTTGAGCCAAATCAAGACCACAATCCCATTTACAATAGCCACACACACACAAATAAAATATACCTAGGAATACATCTAAATAAGGAGGTGAATGATCTCTACAAGGAGAATTACAAAACACTGCAAAAATAAATCAGAGACACAAACAAATGGAAAAAGAAATTCCATGGTCATAGATTGGAAGATTAAATATCATTAAAATGGCCATACTGCCCAAAGCAATCTACAGATTCAATGCTATTTCTTTCAAACTACCAATGTCATTTTTCACTGAATAAGAAAATTATTCTAAAATTTATATGGAATAAAGAGCCTGAAAAGTCAAAGAAACCCTTAGCAAAAACAACAAAGCTGGAGGCATCACATTACCTGACTTTTAACTATACTATGAAGCTGCAGTATCCAAAACAGTATGGTAGTGGTGTTATTAACAAGAATAATAAAAACAAAACAAAACAAAACAACAAAACCCTATTATGTTTCTCCTTCTACTGCCTCCCTTTTTATTCTTTCAATTTTCTGCAATCTAATTTCTGTTCTCTCTCCTTCAATGACAAAACTCTTACCCAAGTAACTGCCACCATTTTATTATTTAAATTCATAGATGTATTACCTCTTTGTGTATATCTTTCTTGTCTTTTCATACATGGGCACTAAATTTTTCAAAGCTTTGTAAAATTCCATTTATTCTTCTGATAAAATTGGGACATTTGTTCTCTTCATTTTCTGTGATCACCCTTTCTTAATCTGGCAACTTTTGTAAGAGTACCAACAATGATTTGGCAAATCTGTATACCTAATTCAGTAAATTTAGTTCTAATTTGTTAAGACAAATAGACATATTTTAATTCAGTTTTATTTTATAATATATCTACTTAACTTAGACTGTGTTTTATATATAATACTTCCTAAAAGTTTTTAGGGTGCACATCATTTTTAAATAGAAAAAAAAACAAAAATTGCAAAATAGGAACTGAGTCATACTTCCACCATTTTCCACTGTCAACATGATACTGCTTGTCATGAGCAGTCTGTCCTTCTTTGGTACTTTTCTTGTATTATATTTAGTAAGTAATTTGACTATTTGAGTCATTTTCCAATTTATATTAGGCTTTAGGCATCCTTGCATTTTTATTCAATGTCTACTCAGCTTTTATATTTATCTTTGGAAATAAGTTGTTTGTATTATATTTTTCATTTCTTTTCCTTCAAAATCTCAGTTCAACTAGATAGGTATATTTTAAAACCCATATTGGGTTCTTCTTATAATGGAATAATTCAAAAATGTATAGTTTCAACTTAAGAATTGCTCTCATTTTGGGTGCTAAACTAATTTTTAATTTATTGAGACCCCTTTTTCTCATTCTCAAGGAGTAACTTTGAAATGCCATTTATATCTGTCCAAAACATAATACCATTCCATTGCATTTATCATGGTCTTTCTCCTTTATATATTAATATTTATTAAATGAACTCTTTTATTATAACATATTAATTATTTAACTAAAATAAATTATATTAAATTTAGTAAAAGGGATGGGCAAAATATCTGCAGGAGAAATTTTGAAGCCTATTAGTTATCCATCCTGCCTTCCAGAATTAAAATATGTTTCTATTTAAAGTTTTTAGAGTGTCAAAGTTTTCTTAACTTTCGTTTTTTTGTTCTTCCCAGACCTGAAAGAAACACTGTAATACTTTTTGTTTTTGTTTTTGTTTTTGTTTTTTTTGGAATCATTAATGGTAGAAGTACAAATTTATTGAGCTGTTTCTTTGTTTGCCTTCTTAGGTATTGTATTAGTCCGTTCTCACACTGCTATAAAGAACTGCCTGAGACTGGGTAAATTATAAAGGAAAGAGGTTTAATTGACTCCCAGTTCTGTAGGGCTGGGGAGGCCTCAGGAAACTTACAACCATGGCAGAAAGGTAGGCAAACACTTCCTTCTTTACATGGTGACAGGAAGGAGAAGAATGAGAGTCAAGCAAAGGGGGATGCCCCCTATAAAACCATCGGATCTCATAAAAACCTATTATAATGAGAATAGCATAGGGGAACCCACCCCCATGATTCTATTACTCCCACTGGGTCCCTCCCACCAAACATGGGAATTATGGGAACTAAAATTCAAGATGAGATTTAGGTGGGGACACAGCCAAACCATATCATTCCACCTCTGGCCCCTCCCAAATCTTATGCCCTCACATTTCAAAACACAATCACATCTTTCCAACAGTCCCCCAAAGTCTTAGCTAATTCCAGCATTAACCTGAAAGTCAAGTCCGAACTCTCACCTTGGACAAGGCAAGTCCCTTCCATCTGTGAAGGGAAAGGGACTACCAAATCGAAAAGAAGTTTATTGTTTCCCAGATACAATGGCAGTAGAGGCATTGGGTAAATACATCTGTTCCAAATGGGAGAAATTGACCAAAATGAAAGGACTACAGGTCCCATGGAAGTACAAAATCCAGAGGGGCAGTTAAACCTTAAAGCTCCAAACTGATCTCCTTTGACCCCATGTCTTACATTTAGGTTATGCTGATGCAGGAGGTCGGCTCCCACAGCTTTGAGCAACTTTGTCCCTGTGGCTTTGCAGGATACAGCACCCCTCCGGGCTGTTTTCATGAACTGGCATTGAGTGTCTGAGGCTTTTCCAAGTGCATGGCACAGGCTGTCAGTGGATCTAGAATTCTGGGGCCTGGAGGACCCTCTTCTCACAGCTCTACTGGACAGTGCCCCAGTCGGGACTTTGTAGGGTCCCTGACCCCACATATCCCTTCTGGACTGCCCTAGCAGAGGTTCTCCATGAAGGTTCCACCTGTGCAGAAAACTTCTACCTGGACATGTTTCCATACATGCTCTGAAATCTAGGTGGAGGTTCCCAAAACTCAATTCTTGACTTCTGTGAACCTGCAGGCCCAGCACCATATGAAAGCTGCCAAGGCTTGGGGCTTGCACCCTCTGAAGCAATGGCCTGAGCTCTATGTTGGCCCCTTTTTAGCATGGTTGGGATGCAGGGCACCAAGTCCCAAGACTGCACGAAGCAGCAAGGCTCTGGATCCAGGTCATGAACCCGGCTCACGAAGTCATTCATTCCTCCTAGGACTCTGCGCCTGTGATGAGAGGGGCTGCTGTAAAGACCTCCGAAATGTCTTGGAGACATTTTCCCCATTGCCTTGGCCATTAACATTTGGCTCATCATTACTTCGCAAATTTCTACAGCTGGCTTGAATTTCTCCTTGGAATTTTTTTTTTTCTATTGCATGGTCAGGCTGCAAATTTTTTTGAACTTTTATGCTCTGCTTCCCTTTTAAACATAAGTTCCAATTCCATACCATACTTTGTGAAAACATAAAACTGAATGCTTTTACTAGCACCCAAATCACATCTTGAATGCTTTGCTGCTTGGCAATTTGTTCTACCAGATACCCTAATTCATCTCCCTCAAGTTCAAAGTTCCACATATCTCTAGGACAGGGGCAAAATGCCACCAGTCTCTTTGCTAAAACGTAGCAAGAGTCAACTTTATTCGAGTTCCCAACTAGTTCCTCATCTCCATCTAAGACTACCTCAGCTTAGACCTCATTCAACAAGGTCAAAGCCATTCAACAAGTGTCTGGGAAGTTCCAAACTTTCCCACATTTTCCTGTACGCTGAGGCCTCCAAACTGTTCCAACCTTTGACTGTTACACAGTTCCAAAGTCACTTCCACCTTTCTGGTTATCTTTACTGCAGTGCCCCACTCTCTGCAGTACCATTTTACTGTATTAGCCCATTCTCACACTGCTATATTTGACCCAGTCATCCCGTTACTGGGTATATACCCAAAGGACTGTAAATCATGCTGCTATAAAGACACATGCACATGTATGTTTATTGCGGCATTATTCACAATAGCAAAGAATTGGAACGAGCCCAAATGTCCAACAATGATAGACTGGATTAAGAAAATGTGGCACATATACACCATGGAATACTATGCAGCCATAAAAAATGATGAGTTCATGTCCTTTGTAGGGACATGGATGAAATTGGAAATCATCATTCTCAGTAAACTATCGCAAGAACAAAAAACCAAACACCACATATTCTCACTCATAGGTGGGAATTGAACAATGAGAACACATGGACACAGGAAGGGGAACATCACACTCTGGGGACTGTTGTGGGGTGGGTGGAGGGGGGAGGGATAGCATTGGGAGACATACCTAATGCTAGATGACGAGTTAGTGGGTGCAGTGCACCAGCATGTCACATGTATACATATGTAACTAACCTACACATTGTGCACATGTACCCTAAAACTTAAAGTATAATAATAAATAAAAAAAAAGAACTGTCTGAGACTGGGTAAATTATAAAGGAAAGCAGTTTAATTGACTCATAGTTCCATAGGGCTGGGGAGGCCTCAGGAAACTTATAATCATGATGGAAGGGGAAGCAAATACATCCTCCTTCACAAGGCAGCAGGAAGGAGAAGAATGAGAGTGAGTGAAGCTGGAAGCCCCTTATAAAACCATGAAATCTCATGAGAACTTACTCACTATCATGACAATAGCATGGGGGAAACAGCCCCCATGATTCAATTACCTCCCACCGGGTCCCTCTAACCAAATGTGTGGATTATGTGAACTACAATTCAAGATGAGATTTTGGTGGGGACACAGTCAAACCTTATCAGGTATCTGATGAAAGCATAAGTTAGTTGTTTTTTTTGCTGCTGCTGCTGCTGCTGCTATTTTTGATGTTGCATGAATTCAGCCACCCCTGGGAATATTCTCAGAGATTATTGCAAAATTCTTTTTAAGTTTTCAATTGTTATTACTGTGGGGTAGAAATAAGGATGTATTTCTACTTTTCTAAGAGGAACTGAAAAAAATAAGAAAATTGCAAGCTTATCTGAATTTTTTTATATATAATCATATTACTTCTAATTTTAGAAAAGAATATGTGATAGATTAGAAATATAATAATAGTTATGTTTTTCAACACTAATGTTATAATGTTGTAAGTCTAAAAGCAAATGGCTGTCAAAATACATATTTTAATAGTAATATAAAGTTATAGAAACCTGTGACGTTTTCATGTTCCTGTTTGGTTTCAGAGGCATTGTTGCATGTTTTGAATACCTTGATGTATAAACTGATTATAGTGTTTGTTAGTTACAAAAAATAAATGTAACTACGTAGTTTTTTATTGGTTGAATTTATAGGAAATATTTAATATCCAGTCATTTCTAATTGCCTTTAAAGAAAATCTAAAACTTTACTTAATAGTTAAAGGTAATATATATTTAAAATCAAGACTTCTATATCAAATTTTTTAACAACCAGCTTACTTCCTCAAAACACAACATATTTTGGGTATTTCATCCCTATATCCAGAAATATATCTGTTTCTTGCTGAAACAGTCTATAAAACTACCTAATGCAGAAGGTTTTATCTTTCTTATAAAACTGTGTGTGTGTGTGTGTGTATATATATATATGTGTATATATATATATGTGTATATATATGTGTATATATATATGTGTATATATATATATGTGTATATATATATATATATATATATATATATATACACATTAATGAAAAACAGTATCTGTTGAGGAAAGCGGGTTTTCTGCAGAGCCATTTTATTCTGGGTTATAAAGCAATGTTTGTAGGCTGGTTCAGATGAGAGATGCTTAAAGGTTCCTGTGAGGGTTGTGGGCTCTTCTACCTCTGTGAGCTTCAGGGCAGAATGATATCTACTCTGTTATCTTTATTATTTTGTATTGTTAGATGAAAATAAGGTTTGGGCAAACTAATTTATATTGATTAAATTATCAAATGAATGACTTATTTTGTTTCTGATTTCAAACTGTTCCATGATGTTGGAATGTTCTCTGCCCTCCCCCTCAAATGTCTTTGCCTTATCAAAATTAATATCACAAAAACCTTTGACAAATTCAAATTATTTTAATTTATAAATACAGCTAAGGCTCAAAATGTAAATTTGGCTAAAACAGCTAAGTATATAGATTTAGTTTATTGATATAAACATATTTACATTAAGCTCCATAAAGTGGAGGCCTGAAGACAAAAAGAGAGCAAAGAACAATATTAAAACACACACACACACACACACACACACACACACACAAGATTATATTTGAGAATAGCTAATGTCAAAAACTCAAATATACCTAATTGGCAATAAGTCTTACTGTCATTTAAATTTTGATTTTATAATAGCTGCCTATACACATATATCTATTCCAATAATTATATTTGCTCAGTTTTGAAGACTTAATTGTATTTTTCAAATATTACATGAGCACTTGGAATATATAAACACCATTAGCAGTTTATGTTTATATTATATGCTAGACATGATTTGAAAGAATATGAACAGGTATCAGTGACCGTTTTTCTAAAAATAATACTATATTAGGCATTCTTGGCTGCAATAAGATAACTTAGGAATCATTCACAAATGCTAGAATTATATGAAATTTGAAATCTTTTAGGAACCCTGGCCAGCATTATCGTTGGGTGTTATATTTAATTCAAATAATGAATCTATAGTTTTAAAGGAAGTCAACTATGTGCAATTAGAAATTGACTATATGGAAATCTATTCATGCTACAGAGCCTATGACTACAATTCCAAAATGGGATAGAGATATGATCATTAGTAGGAGAGGTAGGTATGTAAGTTTGATGATGGGACAGCCTAGAATAAGCCTCCATGTTTGCTAGTCCATGTATATTAGGCTAAGATAGTTCAACTCATTTTAGCATTATAGTATCCAGTTGTGCAAATTCAATGTATTTCCAACTTGCATTAGATATCAACTAAGCACCATTTGGTCTGACAACCATGTGGGAGAAATGAATCCTTTTGAAATAATGAAAAAGACTATCTTGAAAAATGTCTGTATAATATCTATATTGCTACCAGGTGTTGCTCTAAAAGATGTTATTTATAGTGAAATATAATTGGGTCACTTCCAGTGATGAGAATTTAGTCTTCTTATTATCCTAGACACTATGGCTCATATCCTATTTCAAGTGTTGGCTGGACTTTCATGGTAATGTCTTCATAATGATGAAAAGCAATGGTTCAGTTAATGGGGTTATCAGTACGTTTGTAGATGCTGCCAAAATCTTTTGGCTCCAAATCAACTGCTGTTAACTGTGTCCAATTTCTTTTCAAATATACCATAAAATATAAAGGAGGAGAGCAACGCCATTAAATCTGAAATTATAAGGAATATATAGTATGACTATACATGCAAAACTTTAATGTGCAATTGTTACCTAAGAAAGAAATTGGATTTCCTATTTGTCCATAGCCACTTATTTCTTTACAAACTAATCAAGGATCAATACATGTGGGAATAATTTGATCTTAAATAATCAGATAAAATAAAATTTGCTTAATATTTATTTAATATTGACGAGAG
Organism: Pan paniscus; assembly: GCF_029289425.2. Lineage (NCBI taxonomy): Eukaryota > Metazoa > Chordata > Mammalia > Primates > Hominidae > Pan > Pan paniscus. The sequence goes on along the minus strand of NC_085926.1, from coordinate 84,614,373 downwards.
AATTTTTTTATTGAATAAACAAAAAAATTACCATATTAACCAAGTATTTTTATTTGTTAGTCATTTTAAAGAAGATGATAAATAAAAGTTTCACTTCCTTAAGTTTTATGAGGCATGGAGGATTGACAACAGAGTCACAGGGACTTTCCACCAAAAGCATAAGAGGTAATCATTCCTGTTTTCATGATGGATGCTTTACAGAACAATCAAGAATAAAGACTCTGATTTCTATAAAATATTTGAAAACAGAACCTTCTTGGAATATGTAACAAGTATTTATTTATTCAATTTGGACAAACAGAAAAGCAAACTCTCAGGGGGGATACTGGTAATAAGTTAGCTATCTTAATTTCATCTTAGATCATTAGGTTTAATCAAGCTAGTTGCAAGAAAGGATGCCTTCTTTTTGTGCTTCCTGCTGATCTACTGAATCCTTGTAATCTTTTTTATGCCACATCTCAGTTGGAATCCTTGTCTGAAGCCATACTACTTGATGCAGGAAAGGGCTTTTGAGAAAATAGGATAATGTTATTCACATAGAATCTTTGAACATTTTTTTTCCAAGAGGGAATTATTGATTGTGTCAGCATCCTTTACACTGCATTGCAAAGATTCAATGTGGAACAATGATTCGTTCTATAAAGGAACACAGGACATGATGGCCCTGCCTCCCACCCTATTAGTACTTTAACATTGAACTGCTTTGCCCAGCTGCTTTGACATACAAATCACCCCAATTGGTTTCTAACAAAATAAACTATATTAGTATGCTGCTGTCATATTATCTTATCCTATTACATTCACAAAGCTTATTTAGGTATCGAAGCTTGTGACCAGATCTCTTGATATAGGTTAATTGGAAAAAAGAAATCTAGTACTTATCCATGCTCTGGTTCAAAACTCGAACTTAAATGTAGCTTACATGAGAGAACATATTTTTGTTGATAATATAAAGTCAGCAACAGAATTAAAAAATAAGGGCACACATAATCTGCATGCCAGACATGGACACTTTTAAAGGTTAGACATTTCAAGAATTTTAAGTGTATGAGGTCATACACTGAATGAATAACCAAAATAAAATTCTATTGTGCATTAAAATGTTTACCGTAATAGATTTTATGCAACATAGAAAGTTGATTAAAACCTGTTCCTGTGTATGAAACACACTGGTCAATGATGGTAATGAGAAAATCCAAAATAAGGTTTAATTAGTTTTTCCACAGAGGATCTTATGTTTTTTATTACTTATATGTTCATATAATTAAGCAAATTTTTAAACCCTTTACTTTTCAGAATTTGAATCACTGATATTCTCTCTCTGTCTCTGTCACTTTTTTTCATTTTTGGAGAGAGAGGATTTTGCTGTCACCCAGGCTGGAGTGCAGCAGCATGGTCATGGCTCACTGCAGTCTTGACTTCCCAGGCGCAAGCCATGCTCTCACCTCAGCTTCCCTAGTAGCTGGGACTAGGGAAGTCCATATCCAGCTAATGTTATTTGTTGTTGTTGTTGTTAGTTTATTTTTTTTTTTTGTAGAAATGGGGTCTCATTATGTTGCCCAGGCTGTTCTCAAACTCCTGGGCTCAAGCAATCCTGCCCCCTTGGCCTCCCAAAGTTCTGGGCAAGCCCCCATGCCCAACCTTGACTCACTGCTTCTCTAAGGCTCTTCACATATATTCTTTTTTAAGGAAATAAATATATTAATTTTTACATGTATGTTTAGCTTTTATAGCAATTCATAATAACTTAATATTGTATCATTAATTCCAGTAATGCGTTCTAAAACTGCCTTATCATATTAATATCCCAATTGACTTAAGTAAGAAATTTTAACAAATTCCCAGTTCTTCTCAAAAGATATATGAAGCTATTCAAAAGAAATCAAAATAATTTGTGAACATTTACCAAAAGTTCACACAAAATGTTCAAGATTTAATGGCTAACTTGAAGAAGAAGCAGAGTGAAGGTGGAGCATTAATATAGAAGCCTTCTTCTAACCATGTGCTTGGTCTTGTAAAGTGGATTAAGGTATTCCAAGGAATACTTTCACTACTATAATTCAATCGTGTATGTGCCTGTTCTTGCATATATGAGAATATGTTAAAGATCCCAAAGACAATGGGCCAAATCCAGAACATGTTCTTATTAATTGATGAGACATGCATTCCTGAGACATCCAACTAATGATTTTTTTTCAAGTATATAAAGTTTATCTGGAATTATCCTTTATGTTTTTCAAATTTGATAACACTTAATTTTACAAAAGTAAAGTAGCATTTTAAGTTTAGTTGATATTTGTGATGATGCTTTAGAGAAAATGAGCTACAAACAAAACTGTATTCAAAATGGCTGCTGTTGTAGTCATGCAAATTTGGCTCAAGGCTCTGCCTATAAGAAGACAGGAGTTTAGATTATTTAGTAATGTACTAAATGCAGAATTGCTCATAAGTTTTAGCCAGCTTGCAGGCAAATTTATAGATTTCAGCAATACACAATATCTTTGGCAACAACTTCAAATCAAAAACTGTCTCCCAAAACTGTCAGATAATTCTCAAATATTCTAAATGAATTCTCTTCAACTTGTTTTTGGGGATCACATAAAATCTTAGTTCATCATATTGAATTGTGGCTTCTTCTGAAATTACAGATTTCCTCACCACATTCTTTATAAGCATCTTCATAGCCTCATTTATGGCCTAACCTAAGTTGTCTATTTTCTTTAAATGCAATTCTTTCTTCCTCCACATCTTCTCACCATGCATTCTTCCATTATCATCTTAATCGAGAATGTTCATCTATGAATTCATGTGTATTGAAAATAAGATTCAGTAGTCAACAAATGCAAGATGATACTTTCTATCAGTCCCCCTTTTGGGTACTACTTAAGTCAAAACATGACAGCTGATGTGACTTGGGCAGCACAGACGGGTGTACCGTAAAGGAATTGCAGCTGTGCTGAGCAATTACTCCCTTTAGCATCCAGATGGAAACTAGTGTGGTCCTGAATCGATCCAGCTACAAGTTCCATTCTGGAACCCTACCTTAGCCTGCCATAAACATCATCATTTTTGTGAGTGCTATGTGAAAAATTTGAAACATAATGTTTTAAATTCTTACTCATATAATTTTCATTCATTTGTTAGTGTTTAAATATTTTCCTAATTTTTCAAATCCATATCTTTTATCATCCTAAATAAAATGTAAAGATCTCAAAAAATGGAGACAATTTCTGTATTTTTCTGTATGTGGGAAGAATATCGTAAATTGTATACTCATTATAGTTTCCAAATCCATTTTGGCTGAATGAATAGTATATGAATGAAAAAGATTGTAGTAGAAGTAAAATCAAAGCTTCTTATTGCTCTTTGTATTCATAAAAACCATTGGTAATATTTAGTTATTTGTATATTTTTCTAACCTGGTGTCATCTGAGGTTAATAGTATAACATTAAAAGTTACTTATAACAGAGAGACAAAACAAACCCTGCAGTTCAGATTTCTATGTGTTTATGGTGCTTTCTTAAAGTAATATATATATAGTTAATCCTGTTTGAGATTTTATGACTGGGCATTTTCCTTTATTGGTATCCTGAAATAGTCACCAATTATTATCTACTTTGATAAACTGAAGAATCATGCTTTCTCATTTTCGCTTCCTATGTGCAACTCAAACTAATTTACATTTTCAATACTGGATTTATATTCCAGTTTCTGTATTTTTTAGTCTTAACTTTTACTCTCCTTTTTAAAGATGGTGAGCTCTTTAATCATGTGAAAAGCCTAAGTTCCCAATAACTCTCTTTAATTTCCATTATTTTTATATTATGTAATATATTTTCAAAGTTGAAATAGGAGGCCAACCGTAAGAATTGAATAGTATGAAGTCTTTTGAGATGCATTTAACACCTTTGTTGGGAGTCTCAGTAGAGAGGCCTATCATTTGCCAGATATATAAACTGCCATTCTTTCCTTCACAGCAAGAACTGCAAAATAGTTTTTTGTCCTGCTGGTGTAGTTGTTTCCTTTATTTAATAGAAAAAATTAATATCAGGCATATTTGAAAGAACAGTTGATATGTGTCCAGAAACAACTTGGAGAGCTCCATGACTTCAAGAGATTTTGCTTTTTTCTATGTAGAAGAGTTACAAAATATGATATGAGTAGCAATATTTTATAATTGTTCTCTGCAGGTCTAGGATAGGAATTGGGAACTGGCTGCTCCTTCTTTGGTAGAGAGTTATACTCAGCCAAAATATTTACCGTAGATGAAGCATGCCAATGAGAGAGTAAAATCCTATAAATGTTATAAAGGACTTTAGCTCTCACTTGTTCTTAGTTATCAGGCACCAATTTCAATTAGAAAAAAAAAAAGAGTCAAAATGAACTCAAAGAACACTGGATCAAAATTAACTCAAAGAGATATCCTGCAATGATCGTCACAGAAAGCAGCATGTTGTCGCATGAATTAAAAAGGATAATGCTTTTGTTTTGTTTATATCTATTTTGCTTCTGAGAAGTTTTGGATATTTTCCTTAACTGTTTGAGTATAAACATCAAATTCAAAGTTTCCTTTCTACTACATAACATTGTACATTACCGGATTTTTTTTTTTTTTTTTTTTTTTTGAGTTGCTTGCTCTGTCGCCCAGGCTGGAGTGCAGTGGTGCAATCTCGGCTCACTGCAACCTCCGCCTCCCGGGTTCATGCCTTTCTCCTGCCTCAGCCTCCCGAGTACCTGAGACTACAGGCACCCACCACCACACCCAGCGAATTTTTATTTTTAGTAGAGACGGGATTTCACCATGTTGGCCAGACTTGTCTCAATCTCTTGACCTCGTGATCCGCCCGCCTCGGCCTCCCCGAGTGCTGGGATTACAGGTGTGAACCACCGCTCCCGGCACATTACTGGATCTTTAAACTCGTTATTGAAGAGTTTTTGGGAACAGATAACGAAAGAAAGAATTGAAATGATTGTCTATTTGTAAATCCTGATAATTTTCCCTTGACTGTTTCTCACTTCCTCTATTGTTACTATTATATTCTTTACACAGAACTAGCCATGATTGAGGGAGATTGGAAAAGGGAATAATGAAAGGAAAGGAAGTGATATTTCACTAAATATAAAGGTGGGACAAAGTACATGTTTAAAGTCGTAGTGGGATGGAGGATGCCCTGAATTAAGGTTGTTAAAAATCAATAAATTCAAATCTATTAAGCGACCATGAGAATTGAATACCATTTTTCATGAGACCTTACTAACTGGATTTTTAAAAAGGATGGTTTCTAAATGTTTATACATTCATTAATTAATTCAACAAATTATTTGTTCACTTAATCTTTATTTAGATCAGTTGTATGTCAGACTTTTTAAGATACTGGAAACAGAATGATAAAGCCATAGTGCCTCAGGAAACTAATATTTTAGTGAGAGCATCTGAAAATAAAAAAGTAGTAAATAAGTAAACAAATACATAACATAATGATGACTATATGTACTATTAAATGAAAGTAATTGTTTCTTCAATTAATTTGGAAAAGCAAATGTTTTCAGGAAGACACTATTTTCAATATCATCAAAAATATTAAATAACTTAGAATAACCTAAAATTATACAACGCTATTGAAAAAATTACCTAATTAAGTGGGGAGATAGATCTTGCTCACGAATTGGAAATTTATTATTTTGAACATGTAAATTTATTCCATATTACTTTAGGATACAATGCAATGTCAATCAGAATTTCAAAAAACAATTAAAATTTTCCAAGCTAATTGCTACATTCACAGGAGGTACAACAACCATAAATAGTTAAGGCCTTTTTAAAGAAAGAAATAATAATGAAATATACAAATTTGTAATAAAATTATAACAGTTAAAATACACTGTATGAAAATAAGTGAATAAACCAAACTAACAGAACAGAGAGCTCATAAACAAATTCAAACACGTTGTTGCTTGATTTGTGATCAGTTTAGCTCTACATAGCAATGGGAAAAGGAAGAATATTTCAATAACTCATTCTTTGACAACTGATTATTCAGAAAAAAATAAAACTACCTCTATCTCACACTGTTCAGAAAAATATAATTTCAGGTGGATTGTACATCATCCATGTACATGGTATATCTACTTATTTTTAAATGATTTTCACATTGATATAACATTTAATGATATATTTAATGATATATTTTAATTGTTTTTATGTTTAAAACTTTATTAGTGTTTATTTTATTCATTTTTTTGGATTTTTGTTTTCATATTTAGCAAGCATTAATTTGTTTCTCTCTTCATCGCATCAGCTAACCTATTGTTTTGTTTGTTTTCTTTACTTTTTGTCTTACCTTTTTTTTTTTTTTTTCTCATCTCTGTAGCCTCCCCCTAGACTCTGATTTTCCTCTAAAGAACCAGCTCATTTACAGGTGGTTTGACGTTGTCTGCCCACAATGGTAGGATGGGGATAATGAAATAGAATCAGCTGGACTTGCCTTTCTCCTGCTCATATAGACGAACATTTCAGGGAAAAGTTGATTACAGATTGTTTCGACCTCCTTTCTGAGCAGAGGAGATAAACAGCAGCCTCTGCTTTAAATGTTGCCTGGTTCCAATATTCTGAATAACTAGAGGCAGCTTTATTCTAAAATGAATACAACTCTAATTGCTTGTGCATGGACTAAACCCTGGTAGTCCTAAGACTGCAGTCTTCATTGCTGCTTACATTTTTTCTTCTGTATCATGGCTATAATGATATTTAGCTTATTTTTTTGGCATCAAAATCTCTCTCTCTCTCTCTCTCTCTCCCTCTCTCTCTCTCTCTCTCTGTATAAATTACTGTTGTTCTCTTGGGAGGCTGAGGCAGGAGAATCGCTTGAACCCAGGAGGCGGAGGTTATGGTGAGATTACGTGCCATTGCACTCCAGCCTGGGAAAAAAGAGTGAAGCTCCGTTTAAAAAAAAAAAAAAAATACTTTCGTTCTTCCACTAAAAAGCTAGTATCAATTTTTCCTTTAGTTTAAAACTACAAGTTTTTTTCTGTTGATAACACCTTTCAGATACCTCAGCATTAAATAGTAGTATATCAATTATGTTTATGATAGGATTTGACATAGAATTGATATTGTATAAAAATACAGATAACCAATTTTTTCCAGTAATAATTTGGAAAATACACAATCCAAGAAATAAATAATAAATGAAGCTCATATTTTCTAAATATTATCTATAGATTTAACTAACAATTTAAAGTGGACTATGTTATATATTTTGTGGCAAGGCGTTTAATAACAACTAATTTAAAATTTGAATTGTTGCCATTATACTTTATGATTTTCATTCTAAAATAACAGTCTAACCTTTTCAGCTTAATATTTATTATCTTGCCAGAAGTTTTCAATTTTTGGACTCATTAAGTTGTTATAGCAGAGAACCTGACCTAAGCTAATATAGTCATTATCTATTTAGAAATTCCAAGGATAGTGTATGCATGTTTTCCTTCCTAGAATCATTTACCATTTCAAGTAGAGCCTTTATTTCATCTGTATTTTCTAGGACTTCATTATCTATGCTAAGCCTGACATTTTCCAGATTGAAGATACTAAATTTGTCTTTTTTTTACCATCTGTGTTAATTCGTGTGCTAAAACCATCACTTATCACTTTGCCCTAATTAAATCCAACTGTACATATATCATTCAATGCTCTGATAATGCTTTCTCCCAATCTTTCCTCCCTCCTTGACAAAACCAACATGTATCTATCCTGAAAGTTACTCTAGCTCAATGTCTCCAATATAGATGAGCACATGTGGTAAAAAGGGAGCTCCCTCCAAAAGGAATTTTTACTTATCACTTTGAGCGTTTCCATTTTTACCCATTGTGAAAAGCTTTAATTTTGAACTTCCTTCTCCTGTGTTTCTAATGAAAGGCATTACAGCTGCAAGCATCTTCAACTTTTCCTTCTTTGCAATTTGTTATCAGTGTACTCCTGAGTCATATTATATATATATTACTTGGCCGTTATTGTTGCTGTCATTAGTATACCATCTACATAACTCATATGTCCAAAAGGCAGCGTGCCTGATTTTTAATTTTTTATGTATTATTTTATTTTATTATATTTCCGTGAAAAGTGTAACTCACTTGTGAAGTGATTGTGCCTTTTCTATGTTTACTATGTTTTCTGGACAATTAACTCTCTGTAAATCAGAAGCAATATTAATCCTGCTCTAGTACCTCCAAGTCCTAGTCATTCAAGCATATTACTGCTGACTGCCTGCTCTGATGTGCAAAGAATGATTCTCATATCACCACATACTCAAATAAACAACTCCACTGATTGTTTGTGTATGGTTAAAAATTCCTGTCCGTCAGGTTAAGCATTTTTGGAACTGTATCATTGTTTATATTATTCATTTTTACATTGACAAAGCAAGTTTGTAACTAAGTCGAATGTGACTCTACGTGTCCAGCACAGACAAGTAAGTGTTCAGCACAGACATTTTTGTTTTGGTTTAGTCTTAATAAATTTTATTTCTTTTTTGCTCAAAAATAATAATTTTTTTGTTTACAAAGATATTATGGAGTAAGAGTTCCCATAAATCCCCTAATATTCCCTCTTTCAGTTTCCACTTTTGTTAACATCCTGCATTGTTGTGATACATTTGTCATAATTGATGAACTAATGTTGATATATTATTATTAACTAAAGTCAATAGATTACATTAGGGTTCAACCTTTGTGCTGTATTAGGTTGGTGCAAAAGTTATTGCATTTTTTGCTGTTAAAAGTAATGGCAAAAACTGCAATTACTTCTGCACCAACCTAATACATTTGATGGGTTTTGATAAATGTATAATTACATGTATCCACCATTATAATATCATACAGAATGGTTTCACTACCTTAATAATTTGCCCTGTTTCACCTATTTATCTCTTCCTTGGGAGCCTTGGAAACATTTAATTTTTTTTCTGTCTCTAGAGTTTTGTCTTTGCCAGAATGTCATATAGTTAGAATTATATAGTATATACTATTTCAATTGGATTCTCTCACTTAGCAATAAGCATGTAAGTTTCCTTCATGTTTTTTTTCCATGGCTTTGTATTTAATTTACATTTCTACTCCATTGTGTGGTTTTACCATAGTTTGTTTATGCATTCGCATATTGAAGGACGTCTTGGTTGTTTCCAGGTGTTGGCAATTATGAATAAAGTTGCTGTAAACATTTCTGTGTAGGTTAATTTGTAGTCATAAGGTTTAATTCTTTGGTTAAGTATCCAGGAGCACCACTGGTAGTCATGTGATAAGAGTGTACTTAGTTTTGTAAGAAAGTGCCAAACTGTCTTCCAAAGTGGCTGTACCATTTTGCATTTCCATCAACAAAGAATGTGAGCCCTGTTGCTCCACATCTTTACCAATATTTGATATTAGTATTTTGAATTTTAATCATCTTAATGGTGCATTGTAGTATCTCATTGTTGTTCCCATTTGCAATTCTCTAACGACATATAATGAGAGAATTCTTATATACTTATTTGCTGACTGCTTATCAATTTTGTGAGTTGTCTGTTCATATATTTTGCCTGTTTTTTAAAAAAAGGCATCTCTTGGTGAAAAAAAAATCTACTCTTAAGCTCTTGCGCTATAGATCTTCCTGTGCCCCCACCACTGATTCTTCTGTATTTTAAATCTTTTTTTGGAACCTTTTGAATAAAATATTCCTTCTTAATATTCATTTTTTAAAACCATATAAAATTTTATGTATACTTTATTCATGTAATGTTAACTACATATTGCTATACATTTCATTAAATAACAGAAAACTCTATTTTTAAAAACTATTTTGTCTATAATGGCCACTTCAACCATTTGGTTTTATTCCATTTTGTTTCATGAGGTATAATATGCATACCAGTATATTAATCTTTTTATTGCACATATCTACAAGTTTTGATAAATCCATACAGACATGTAATCAGACCTCAATCAAGATACAGAATAGTTCCAATACTGGGCAAGATTTCCCTGTCCTATTATAGTCAAACCCTCTCCCCACTACCAGCTCTATTTTGTGATACATTTGCTATTTTTAGATACTAGAGTTTTGTTATTTTTAGAACAACATGTATGTAAAATCATCCAATATGTAGCCTTTTAGGCCTGCCTTATTTCACATAACATAATGTGTTGCAGAGTCATCCATATTGGTATGTGTATCTGCTGTGTGTTTTGTTTAGTTTCTATTAGATAAATTTGTTTCATCTGTTTATCCATTCCCCAGTTGAGGGACATTAAAATTGCTTTGGATTCTTAGCAATGAAAGTCTAAAACTGCTGTTAACATGTAGAGGTAGGTTTTTGTGTAAATATAAGTTTTTAGTTCGCTTTGATAAACGACTAAGAGTAGTGTGTTGGTCCATTTTGCATTGCTATAAAGGAGTACCTGAGGCTGGCTAATTTATGAAGAAAAGAGGTTTGTTTGACTCACGTATCTGCAGACTGTATAAGAAGTATAGTGCTGTCATCTGCTTCTAGTGAGGGCCGCAGAAATCTTTTACTGAAGGCAGAAAGCAAGGGGAGCCAGTGAGTCACATGGAGAGAGAGGGAGAAAGAGAAAGGAGGGGTTGCCAAGCACTTTTAAACAACCAGCTCATGTTTGAGCTAACATACCAAGAACTCATTACCACAGGGAGTGCACCAAACCATTCATGAAGGATAAACTTCCATGACCCAAATACCTCTCACTAGGTCCCACTTCCAACATGGGACAGTCATATTTCAACAGGAGATTTGGTGGGGACAAAAATCCAAACTAAATCAAGTAGGATACCTGCTTCAGGTAATAAAAGTGGATGTTTAATAAAAGTTTGTTAAAAACTGCTGAATTGGTTTTTAAAGTGACTGTCATTTTGCTTTGCTTTCAACTAATTGTGAGAGTATTAGTACTCTAAACCCTTGCTAGCACTTGGTATTGCCGCTTTAATTATTTTTAGTTTTTAAATTATAGCTATTCTAAAAAGTATGAAATAGTATCTAATTGTGGTTTTATTTTATTTTTTATTTTTAATATACTTTAAGTTCTGGGATACATGTGCAGAACATGCAGGTTTGTTACGTAAGTATACACGTGCCATGGTGGTTTGCTACACCCTTCAAACTGTCATCTACATAAGGTGTTTCCCCTAATGCTATCCCTCCCCTAACCCCTTACCCCTCGACAGGCCCTCATGTGTGATGTTTCTATCCCTGTGTCCATGTGTTCTTATTGTTCAACTCCCACTTATGAGTGAGAACATGTGGTGTTTGGTTTTCTGTTCTTGTGTTAGTTTGCTGAGAATGATGATTTCCAGCTTCATCCATGTCCCTGCAAAGGACAAGAACTCATCCTTTTTTAAGGCTGCATAGTATTCCATGGTGTATACATGCCACATTTTCTTTATCCAGTCTATCTTTGATGGACATTTGGGTTGGTTCCAAGTCTTTGCTATTGTGAATAGTGCTGCAATAAACAAATATGTGCATGTGTCTTTATAGTAGAATGATTTATAATCCTTTGGGTCTATACCCAGTAATGGTATTGCTGAGTCAAATGGTATTTCTGGTTCTAGATTCTTGAGGAATCCCCATACTGTCTTCCACAGTGGTTGAACTAATTTACACTCCCACCAACAGTGTAAAAGCATTCCTATTTCTCCACATCCTCTCCATCATCTGTTGTTTCCAGACTTTTTAATGATTGCCTAACTGGCGTGAGATGGTATCTCATTGTGGTTTTGATTTGCGTTTCTCTAATGACTAGTGATGATGAGCTTTTTTTCATATGTTTGTTGGCTGCATAAATGTCTTCTTTTGAGAATTGTCTGTTCATATCCTTTGCCCACTTTTTGATGGGGTTGTTTTATTCTTGTAAATTTGTTTAAGTCCCTTGTAGATTATGGATATTAGCCCTTTGTCAGAAGGATAGATTGCAAAATTTTTCTCCCATTCTGCAGGTTGCCTGTTCACTCTGATGATAGTTTCTTTTGCTGTGCAGAAGCTCTTTAGTTTAATTAGATCCCATTTGTCAATTTTGGCTTTTGTTACCATTGCTTTTGGTGTTTTGGTCATGAAGTCTTTGCCCATGCCTATGTCCTGAATGGTATTGCCTAGGATTTCTTCTAGGGTTTTTATGGTTTTACGTCTTAGGTTTAAATATTTAATCCATTTTGAGTTAATTTTTGTATAAGGTGTAAGGAAGGGTTCCAGTTTCAGTGCAGAGTTTTACATATGAATGCTATTTGTTTAATCAATACAGGATCTTTCAGTTTATCAGTTGTTCTTGAGCGAACTTTGGTAATTTGCGTCTTTCAAGGAATTTGTCTATTTCTCATAAGCTGTCAATTTATAGGCATATAACTGCTGATAAAATATTTTAATTTTATTTATTTAATCTTGAAGGTATGCAAGAATAATTCATATTCTGTGCTATTATTTATACTTGAAAGCTCCTTCACTGTTAACTTGGGCAGTCTGGCTGGAAGTTTCTGATTTTATTTATCTTGTCAAAGAACCAGCATTTGGTTTCATTGATTTTTGTACATTTTTTATCTATGCTCAGTTTTGTTGATTTCTGCCCATGTTCCCTCTTTTTCTACTTGCATAGAATCTTTATAATTTTTTTCTAATTTCTTATGCTAGAACATTAGATAGTCATGGGATTTTTTTTTCAAATATAAGCATTGAATGTTACAATTTCCCTGCAAACAGTGTTGTAGCTACATCTCACACACTTTAATATTTTGTGTTTATATTTTTATTTGATATGAGCTACTTTCTCATTTTCTTTCTGAGCTCTTATTTAACCAACGGTATCAGGGGAAATTCACCCCCGATATTTCACGTGGGTTCTTATCTATTTTCCCTAAGTGTCAGCCAGTCTGAGAAATAAAGGGAAAGAGTACAAAAGATAAATTTTAAAGCTGAATGTCCAGGGGAGACATCACATGTCAGCAGGTTCCGTGATGCCCACTGAGCCGTAAAACCAGCAAGTTTTTATTAGCAATTTTCAAAGGGGAGGGAGTGCACGAATAGGGTGTGGGTCACAGAGATCACATGCTTCAAGAGCGACAAAAGATCACAAGGCAGAAGGTCAGGGCGAAACTAGAATCACTAATGAAATTTCATGTCCCTCTGTGCATGCATTGTCAGAGTTCAAGAGCAGAGAACCGGTCTGACTAGAATTTGCCAGGCTGGAATTTCCTAATCCTAGCAAGCCTGGGGGTGCTGCAGGAGACTAGGGCATGTTTCATCCCTATCTGCATCTGCATAAAGGCAGACACTCCCAGGGTAGCCATTTTAGAGGCCACACCCTCGGAATGCATTCTTTTCCCAGGGCTGCTAATTATTAATATTCCTTACCGGGCAAAGAATTCAGCCAAAATTATCTTACCCATTTTTGGTAATAAGAGAAATATGGCTCTGAATTGCCCTGCCCACAGGCAGCCAGACTTTAAGGTTATCTCCCTTGTTCCCTGAACATCACTGTTATCCTGTTCTTTTTTCAAGGTGTCCAGATTTCATATTGTTTAAACAATCTGTGCAGTTAACACAATCATCACAGGGTCCTGAGGTGACATTCATCCTCAGCTTAAGAAGATGATGGGATTAAGAGATTAAAGACAGGCATAGGAAATCACAAGAGTATTGATTGGGGAAGTGATAAATGTTCATGGAATCTTCACAATTTGTGTTCAGAGATTGCAGTAAAGACAGACATAAGAAATTATTAAAGTATTAATTTGGGGAACTAAGAAATGTCCATGAAATCTTCACAATTTATGTTCTTCTACCATGGCTTCAGCCGGTCCCTCCTTTCGGGGTCCCTGATTTCCCGCAACACAATGGATTATTTACAATTTTGTTGTTTAATATTCAAATATAATTTTACTCTGATAATTTTAAAATCTATTTCGAGTTTTTATATAATTCAGTAACATACTTTCTAGGTTTTAAATTTTTTGAACTTCTTTTATCTCATTATCTGGACATGGTCCATATTTGTGACCATTTTCATATGGGGGACCTCCCAAAGTGGATATCCCAGTAGTGTAGGATGACTGTCTAGGAGTCTGTACTGAGGATACTTGTAAACAGTTTGTTCCACAGGTATCCTCAGTACAGACTCCCATATGAAAATGGTGGCACTCAATAGAACTGATACAAGCCTGGGCTCAAGGAGCCATCTAGTGCCAAAAAGAAGAGAGAAATCTAGCAGAAGAAAATGAGAAGAAAGAAAAGAAAGGAAGGAAGGAAGGAAAATTTTAAAGAATTTCTAAAAAATATATTCAATAAAATCAAATAAGCCAGACAGAGAAGACTGAAATAAATAAATAATACAAAAATAAAAAGGTATAGATGTACATCCACAAGAAACAACAACAAACAGGGAACCATGGGCTCCCCAAACAGACAAAGCAAGGAACCTTTGTCAGACCCTAATGAGGCTGCAATATTTGAACCCTCTGACCAATAATTCAAAATAGCAGTTTTTGATTGAAAAAAAAATAGCACAGAAAGGCAATTAAAAATTTGTCAGATAAATTTAACAAAAATATTGGAATAATTCTTTAAAAATCAACCAGAAAGCTTGAAACTAATAAATAAATTTGCTGAACCTGAAAATTCCTTGGAGACTCAACATCACAATAAATCAAGCACACAAGTGAATCAGTGAGCTTGAAGTCTAGCTCTTGGAAAATATACAGTTGGGGGGGGGAAATGAGGAATCAAAATTGCTTACAAAATATAGAAAATTATCTCAAAAGACTAAATTTAAAAATATTGGTGTCAAGAGGGAGTTGAGATAGAGAGAGGGTAGAAAGCTTATTCAAAGAAGTAATGGCAGAAAACTTTCAAGTGCTTGAGAAAAAGATTAATATCCAGATACAAGAAGGTCAGGTAAAAAAAAAAAACACTAGATCACAAAAAGGCTATGACAAGGCAAAAAATACTCAAATCAGAAAGATCAAGAACAAAGAGACAATGCTAATAATGTAAGAGAAAAGAAGCAAATAACATAATGGAGCTCTAATTCTTCTGGAAACAGATTTCTCAATGAAAATCAAACAGGCCAGGAGGAGGTGAGACAATGTTTTCCAAGTGCTGAAAGAAAAAAAAAACAAAAAAACTGTTATCCAAGAATACTGCATCCAGCAGAGTGACACTTGAAATATGAAAAAGAGATAAAGTCTTACTAAGATAAACAAGGGCTGAGAGAATACACCACCACCAGATCCATCTTACAAGAAATGATTAGTGGAGTTTTTCAGTTTGGAAGAATAAAACACTAATGTATAAGCAAACAAAAAAAATTTAAAGATATAAAACCTAATAGAAAAATTAAGTACACAGGGAAATCCATTATACACTACTACTGTAATTGGGGTGTGCCATCCACTTATAACTTTAGTATGAAGCCCAAAAGACAAACCTATCGTAAACATTAATAGCTATAGAATCTGTTTAGTAATAAGCAATAAGAAAATATGTAAATTGAGACAAAATAAAGTCAAAATGTAGAACAGATGAAGTTAAAATGTAGAGTTTATTGTTTCATATGTTTCTTTCTAATCTTTTCTTTCTAATATGTTAATTTGTCATCTTTGTAATATAACATTATTCTTATAAGACATTTTTTGTAAGCCTTATGGACATAACAGTGGATAACCTTATAATAGATTCACTGAAAGAAATGAAAAAATTAAAACTTACTGCTGTAGAAAATCACCTAACAACAAAGAAAGTTACTAAGAAAGAATAAGAGAACTTACAAAATGAGAAAACAGGCAAGATAATAGCAATATTAAGTACTTATTCATCAGTAACAATGAATGTAAATTGACTCAATTATCTTGTTAAAAGGCACACAGTGGCTGAATGAATTGATAATAAAGCAACAAGATCCAGCGATGTATTACCTACAAGAAATCCACTTCACCAATAAAAACCCACATAGACTGAAAGCAAGGGAATGGAAAAAGATATTCCATGCATCAGGAACATAAGAAAGAGACTGGGTAGCTACGATTATATCAGCTAAAGTAGACTACAAATGAATGACTGTTGAAAGAGACAAATAAGGGTATTAAATAATGACAATGGAGTCAATTCATCAAGACAAAATAACAATTATAAACACTTATGTACATAACACCAGAGTTCCCAAGTACATAAAGCAAATTTAATAAATATAAAAAGAGAGATAAACTGCAATACAGTAATAGTATGGAAATTCAACACTCAATTCTCAGTAATGGAGAGATTATGCAGGCACAAAATCAACAAAAATAAATTGGAGTTCACCTACTCACTATACCAAATAAGCGTAACTGTCATTTATAGAACATTTCATCCAATTGCTGGAGAATACACATTCTTTTCACCAGCACTTGAAACACTCCCAGGAATAGACACTATCTTAGGCCACACAACAAATCTCAACTAATTAAAAAATGTAGAGATCAAATCAAACATCCACTGTGGTCTTAATTGACCACAATGTATTAAAAATAAAAATCAACAAGAAAGGGAGCCTATAAAGAGACACCAACACATGGACATTAAACAACATGTTTCTGAATAACCAATGGTTCAATAAAAATATTAAGAAGAAAATTAAACAAACTCTTGAAACAAATGAAAATACAAAATACCAAAATCAGTGAAATAGAACAGAAACATTACTAAGAGAGAAGTTTACAGCAATAAATGTTTATTTAGAAATAGTAGGAAGACTTTAAATAAACCACCTAGTAAAGATCATCAAGGAACTAAAAAAGAAAGGCAGGGTATGGTGGCTCATGCTTGTAATCTCAGCAGTTTAGGAGGCCAAGGCGGGCAGAGCACTTGAGGTCCAGAGTTTGAGACCAGCCCGACCAACATGGCAAAACACTGTCTCTACTAAAAATTCAAAAATTAGCCAGGCATGGTGGTGCCCACCTGTAATCTCAGCTACTTCAGAGGCTGAGGCAGGACAATTGCTTGAACCCAGGAGGTTGAAATTGCAGTAAGCTGAGATAATGCCACTGAACTCCAGTCTGGGAAGCAGAGAAAGGCTCTGTCTCAAAAAAAAAAAAAAAAAAAAAAAAAAAAAAAAAAAAAAAAGGGGGGGTCGGGGGGACTAGAAAAGGAAAAACAAACCAAACTCTAAATTAGCATAAGGACAATTTTTTAATGAAGCAGAAATAAATGAAATTGAGACTAAAACAACAATACAGAAGATAGATAGACAAAAATAAAAGTTTTAAAAGGCAATAAAATTGACAGACTTTACCTGGAATAACTAAGTAAGAAAGAGAGAATTCCAAAATAAACAAAATCAGATACAAAATAAGAGATTTGATAACAGATCACAGAAATAAAAAGAATCCTTAGAGACTATTATGAATAACTAACTATACACCAACATATTAGAAAACCTGAAATAAATGAATAACTATACACCAACAAGTTAGAAAACCTAAAATAAGTGAATAAATAAATGCCTGGGCACAAAAACTACCAAAATTGAACCTTAAAGAAGTAGAAAACCTCAATTAACCCTAATGAATAACATGATTAAAGCCTAAGGAAGTCTCCCATCAAAGAAAAGCACAGAACTTAATCGCTTCAATGCTTAATTCTACCAAACATTTAAATAAGAATTAATACAAATTCCAGTTAATATTTTCAAAACTATTGACAAGAAAGAAATACTTTCATATGCATTCTACAAGGCCAATATTACTGTGATACTAAAACCAGAGACAGGTACAAGAAAAAAAGAAAACTACAGGCCAATATCACTGATGGACACATGCCGAGTCCTCCCGCAGACCCTGGCAGAGCAACGGATGAAAGCCGTATGCAGACACAGTTATTTTTACCTGATAGCCCGGCTAAGGGACTGCACTGCTTGGCACCCTCCAATGAGAGTGCAGCATCGCTAACGATGTAAGTGCAGCCCCAATAAGCTGGAGCCATTTGCATTTATTTAGTACAGACATAATGAAAAAGGCCTGGAGCAAACACAATTTGTCAGTAATTAACATTGCTGACTCCCTGAGTAGAGAGCAATCCTGTGCGTGAATGATCAAAGGTTGGTTTCCAGAGACATAAGTAAACCAATTTACCTAGATAAGTTTCTTTACATTCCCTTGTTATGTACCCGTTGCCCTCTGCATCAGGGTAAGAGAATTAGCCACCTTCAGCTTAAATTCTCTACTGACGCTTTTGCAAACCCTCCTGGCCTTCCAAGAAGGTTTCCGTCTTTCCCTGTAATTCTTCCCACCACCCTGACCAATCTCCTACAGACATAGATCCAAAAATCCTCAACATAATACTAGCGAATTAAATTCAACAACAAATTAAAAACACCATTCACATGGTCAAACGGGATTCATTTCAGGGATGAAACACTGTTTCAACATATGCAAATTAATAAATGTGATACATTAAATTAACAGAACTAAGAACAAAAATCATATGATTCTATCAATAGATCCTTAACAAGCATTTAATAAAAAATCAACAACTCCTTATGATTAAAAAATATTTGACAAACTAGGAATAGAAAGAACTAACCTCAAAGTAATAAAAGTCACTTATGATAAACCACAGTTAACATCATAATGAATCAGAAAAAAAATTGAAAGCCTTTCCTTTAAGATATGGAGCAAGACAAGGATGCTAACTTTCACCCCTTTTTTTTCAGCATAATACTGGTAGTGCTGGCCAGAGCAATTAGGCAGGAGAAATAAATAAAGGGCATCAAAATTGGAAAGAAAGAAGTCAAATTGGCTTTATTCACAGACAATATAATCTTATAGTTAGGAAAACCTAAAGACTCCACCAAAAACTCTTAGAAATGATAAACACATTTTGTAAAGTTGCAGGATACAAAATCAACATTCAAATATTAGTATCATTTATATATAACAACAGCGAACAATATACAAATGAAATAAAAAGAAATCCCATTAAAAATAGATACAAAGAATATAAAATACCTAGAAATCAATCTAGCCAAAGAAATGCTAGATCTATACAAAGAAAACTACAAAATGAAAGAAATTAAAGAAGATGCACAAAAAATGAAAGCCATGCTTATATACTGAAAGATTTAGTATATTTAAAATAACAACCTGACCTCACAGTAAATTACAGATTCAATGAATTTTCTACCAAAATATCAATGACATTCTTTACAGAAATAGAGAAAGAACTTCTGTAATTTATGTGGAACCACAAACAATCCAAATAGCTAAAGCAATCCTGAGCAAAAAGAAAAAAGCTTTAGGCATCAAACAACCTGACTTCAAAATATACTGCAAAGCTGTAGTTACCAAATCAAAATGGTATTGTCACCAAAACAGACACATAGACCAATTGACAATTGACAATCCACAGATAAGTCTACGCAGTTTTACAAACCAACTAATTTTGACAAAAGTGCCAAGAACATACAATGGGAAAAAGGCAATGTCTTTAGTTATTGGTGCTGGGAAAACTGGATAACCATATGAAAAATAGTAACTCTGAATCCATATCTCTCAAAATATGCAAAAACTTAATAAAAATAGTTAAAACTTATATTTAAGAGCTGAAATCGTAAAACTCTTAGAAGAAAACCAAGAAATGTTCCAAGACGTTGATCTAGGTCAATGTTTTTTGTGTATAAACTCAAAATCACAGGCAACAAAACCAAAAATAGATAAATGGGATTACATCAAGCTATAAAACTTCTGCACAGCAAAGGAAATAGTAACAAAGTGAAGAGACAACTCAAGAATGAGAGAAAACCTTTGCAAACTATTTAATTAATAAGGCATTAGTCATCAGAACATATAAAGGTTAAACAACCCAATAGCAATAAATCAATCAAATTTAAAATGAGCCGAATATTTGAATATACATTTCTTAAAAGAGAAAAAACAAATGGCCAACAGTTATATTTAAAAATGCCATCACTAATTATCAGAGAAATGCAAATTAATACCACAATGAGATGCCATTTCACCTGAGTTAAAATAGCTTTTATCAAAAAGATAAGGAGTAACAGATTCTGGCAGGGTTGTAGAAAAAGGGTCAGCCTCATATACTGTTAGTGGGAATGTGAATTGGTACAGCCACTATGGAAAACTCGGTGGAAGTTCCTCAAAAACTAAAAATAGAACTACCATATGACCCAACAACTCCACTACTGGGTATATAACCAAAAGAAGGGAAATTCATATATCAAAGAGATATAAGCACTGCCACCATTATTGTAGCATTATTCACAATAGCCAAAATATGCAATCAGCCTAAATGCTCATTAGTGGAAGAATAGAAAAAGAAAATGTGATACACACACACACACACACACACATATGTGTGTGTGTGTTTATATGTGTGTGTATATACATATATACACAATAAAATATAGATATATATATGTATGTATATACACACACAATGGAATATTATTCATCATTAAAAAGAATGAAATCCTGTCTTTTGCAGCCACACGGATGAGACTGCATGGATGGTGGCCATTATGTTAAGGGAAATAAGCCAAGTGCAGAATGGCAAATACTACATGTCCTAACTCATATGTGGAAGGTAAAAAATTGAATCTTATGCAGATAAAGAGTAGATTGCTGTTTACCAGAGTTTGGGAAGAGTAGGGGTAAGAGTAGTTGAAGAGAACTTGATTAACATGTACAAATATACGGTCTGATAAAATAAATAAGATCTAGTGTCTTATAGACAATTAGGGTGACTGTAGTTTTCAGTAATCTGTTGTATATTTCAAAATATCTGGAACAGAATAATTAAAAATTTGTTGTAGTATGAAAAGAAAAATATTTAAGGTGATAGGGTTCCTAATTACACTGATTTGACCTTTAAAAATTATAAGAATATATTGAAATATCATACATACCCTGACAATATGTATATCAATTATGTATCAATAAAAACAAATAAAGAAATATTTTCTTCTTGCACTGGCTTTCAGAATTTTGGCCATAACATGTCTTGGCATTTTGTCAGGTTTTTCTGCTTAATGTCCATTTACTTTCTTAGTCCTGTGAGTATATAATTCTTATCAAATCTTAAAAATTTTATTAATTAATTCTTCTAAGTTTTTGCCAACTCTCTTCCTTTTGAGAGTGCAACTTGGTATATGTAGGGCCTTTTTCTCCAAGGCGATTGATGGTCCATTTATTTTTTCTTAATATATTTTCTGTCTTTTTTTCATTTTGAATAACTGTGGACTTTGTCATCAAGTTTATCAGTTTGTCTCCAATTTCTAATATGTTATTAATACAGTTAGTGCTTTTTTTCAGTTAAGATAATCATTTAATCTCTAGACTTCTCACTTAGGTCTTTGTTGTAGTTTCTGCATATCTCATAAACATTTTAATGTCGTACTCTGATAGTTTCTGTCATCTCTATCATTTATGGGTCTGTTCACGTTCATTAAAATTTCTCTAATTTATTGTTATATCATATTGCTTCTTTGCTTCCCTGGTAATTTTTCATTAATGCTTAACAGCTTTGATTTTACGTTGCTCCTTGAAGTGTTTTAAAAAAATTCCCATGTGTAATTTTGGACATTCTTTTGGTGCACATGACCCTTAGAATAAGCATATTTTTTCAGTGTTTGCCTTTAAGGTTTGTTAGAATACATCCAGGGAAACCTTTAGTCTAGGGCTAATTTCTCCCTACCACTAAAGTGTTAGCTCTTTGCATATTCTACGCAACCCTCTGTGTTTTATAAGGCCTTCCTGTTTCGACTGGTGGGGCCACAAATTATTGCTAGCAATTTAAGAACTCTGAATTGTTCTCCGTCTTCTTTATGGTAATTCTTTCCCTACATTCAGAGTTTTCTCTCACTAAGATCTGTACTTAGCCAACAACTTGATGATATCTTGCACATATATTTGAGTTTTCTAACTGTGTGGTTGCATCCCCTCTAGTACTCAGTCTGCAAATTCTAGCCACCAAAGACTCCTCAAACTACGATCAATTTTTTTCTTTTTAGTTTTTAAAAATTGAACATAGTAATTACACATATTAATAAAACACATAGTCATGTTTTTATACATACAATGTTTAATGATCAAATTAGTGTACCTAGCATATCCATCACTTCAAAATTTATTATTTCTTGTATTAAGAACACTAAAAATATTTTCTTCTGTTTGAAAATATATAATAAATTATTGTTAACTATAATGTTCCTACAGTGCTGCAAAATGCTAGAAATTTTTTCTCCTATCTAGCTGTAATTTTGTGCCCTTTAATCAATCTTTTCCCATCCTCTTTCCCCTCAGCCTCTAGTAACCATTTTCTACTCCCTAATGCTATGAGATCAAGTTTTTTTCTTCCACAGTAGGGTAAGAAAATGCAATATTAACTTTTCTGTTTGCAGCTTATTTCACTTAACATAATTTTCTCCAGGCTCATCTTTATTGCTACAAATATCAGGATTTCTATTTTTTTATGGCTGAATAGTATTCCATTGTGTGTATATACCACATTTTCTTTATCCATGTATCTGTTGATGGACACTTTAGACTGATTTCTTATCTTGGCAATTGTGAATAAAGCTGTAATAATCATGGGGGCAAATATCACTTTGATATATCGATTTTCTTTTACTTCGATATAGGCCCAGTAGTGGGATTGCTGAATCATATGGTAGGTCTATTTCTAGGTTTTGGAGGAATTTCCATGTTGTCCTCCAAAATTACTAGTTTACATTTTCACTAACAGAGTATAAATGTTCCCTTTTTTCTACACGCATATCAGCATTTCTTATTTTTGGTGTTTCTGATATTTTTGATGACAGTTATTCTAATTAGGGTCACATAATATCCCATTATGGTTTTGATTTGCATTGCTCTTATGAATAGTGATGCTGAGCATTTTTTTCATATGTTTGTTGGACATTTTTATGCATTATTTTGAGAAATGTCTCTAGATCATTTGCACATTTAAAAATCAGATTATTGTTATTATTATTATTGCTATCATTTGAGATCCTTGCATATTCTAGACATTAATTTCCTCTGAGGTGAATAGTTTGCAAATACATTCTCACATTGTGTAGGTTGTCTCTTTACTCTGTCAATTGTTTGCTCTGCAGAAGCACTTTAGTTTGACATAAACCATTTTTATGGTTTTGCTTTTATTTCCTGTGCTTTTCAGATCTAAACCATGAAATTTTTTCTCACATCACTGTCCCGAAGCACTCCCACTATATTTTCTTCTAGTGGTTTTATATAGTTTTGAATCTTGCATTGTGTCTTTAATCAAATTTGATTTTATTTTTGTATATGGTGAAATATTGGTATCTAGTTTCATAATTCTGCATATGGTTATCTAACTTCCCCACATCATTTATTAAAGGGACTATATTTCTCCATTTTATGTTTTTAGTGTCCTTGTCAAAAATCTGTCTGCTGCAAAAACATGGATTTATTTCTGGGTTTTATAGTCTGTTTCATTGGTGTGTGTGTCTGTTTTTGTTAGTGCCACGCTGTTTTGGTTACTTTAGTTTTACAGCATATTTTGAAATCTCATAGTGTGACGGCTCTAGCTTTGTTCTTTTTGCTTACGATTGCTTTGGTTATTCTGGGTCTTTTGTATTCTATATTAATTTTAGAATACATTTATTTCTATTTTTGTGAAGGATGAGAACAGTATGTTTATAGAGATAGTATTGAGTCTGTAAAACATTTTGGGTACTATTGTCATTTTAACAATAGTAACTGTTTCAGACTATTAACATGTGATGTCTTTCCATATTTTTTTGAGTCCTCTTGAATTTCTTGCATTAGTATATTTTAGTTTGTTTGTAGAGATCTTTTACTACCTTAAATTTATTCCTAGGCTTTCTTTTAAGTCATTGCAAATGAGATTGCTTTATTAATTTGTTTTCAGCTAGTCGATGGTATATGGAAACACTATTAATATTTGTAGGCCGATTTTTAAATTCTGTAACTTAACTGAATGTGTTTATCAGTTCTAACAGTTTTTTGGTCGTGTCTTTAGGTTTTCCAATATATAAAATTATGCCATCAGAAAACGAGGCTAATTTTACTGCTTTCTTTCCAAATTGAAAGTCTTTTATTTATTTCTCTTGCCTAATTGCCTTGGCTAAGACTTCCAGTACTACATTGAATAAGAGTATTGAGACTGGGAGTATTAGTCTTGTTCCAGTTCTTAGCAAAAAAAACCATTCAGCCTTTCTCCATTTAGCATGATGTTAGCTGTGGGTTTATCATAAATGGATCTTATTGTGTTTAGATATGTTCCTTCTATACCTAATTTGTTGAACATATTTATCATAAAATTTTATTGAATTTTATCAGATGCTTTTTTCTACATCAACTTAGATGATCATACATATTTCATACTTCATTCTGTTTATCTGAGGTATTATGTTTATTGATTAGTGTTTGTTGGACCATTCTTATATCCCATAGGTTAATCCTTTTTCATGTGTTGTTCAATTTAATTTGCTACATTTAAATCATTTTAAATGAGCCGTTACATTTATTATTTGTTTGAGGTTTTCTTTTTCATCAATGTTTTTCAAAGATACTGATATTAGATCCTGGGGTTTTCTTTTATGGGAGACTTTTTATTACTGCTTCAATTTTATTACTTGTTACTTGTTTCTGAGATTTTTCTGTTTTTTCGTGGTTTACTCTTGGTAGGTTGTATGTGTCTAGGAACTTACTCATATCATCTTTTTAGGTTTTAAAAAGTCTATTTATCAAGTTTTTCAAAACTCTTTGATTTGTTCATCTTCTGTATTATCTTACTCAATTTCATTGTTTTTTCCTCTGATCTTTACTATTTCTTCCCTTCTACTAATTATGGGTTTGGTTCGGTCTTGTTTTCCTAGTTCCTTGAGGTATGGTGTGTCATTAAGTTGGTTATTTTAAGTCTTTCTATATTTTTATGAAGATGTTTATTATCATAAAACTTTCTTTTCAAACTGCTTTTACTGTATGCCTAAGATTTTGATTTTTTTTCATTTGAATTTGTCTGAAGAATATTTCCAATCTTAGCTTTTTTTTTTTTCATTGAACCATTCATTGTTCAGGAGAATGTTGTGTAATTTTTATGAATTTTCCATTTCCAACTTTCTTGTTACTGATTTTTAGTTTCATTGCAATATGATTAGAAAAAAATACCTGATATATATTTTATCTTAAAAAATTGTTAAGGATTACTTTGTTACTTAATATATGTTGTATCTTGGGGAATGTTCCATGGGCTGTTGAGAAAAATTTATATTCTGCCATGGTTAGATGAACTATCTTGTAAATATTTATTAGGTTCCTTTTGTCTAGAGTATAGTCTAAGACTGATAATTTCTTTAATGATTACATCTGTCTGGATGTTCTCTACATTAAGTGGAGAGATGGCGTTGCCTACTATTATTGTATTGCAGTTAATCTCTCCATTTAGTTCAATTAATGTTTGTTTTATGTATTTGGGTGCTCTAGTGTGAGATGCATATATATTTACAATTGTATTATCTTACGGTATTGACTGCTTAATCATTATGTAATGACCTTTTATTGTTATTAAGATAAAGTCTATTTTATATTATAAAACATGTACTCCCACTCTTTTTATGTTTTCCATTTGTAAGAAACATCTTATATCCCTTCACTTACCGTCTGTATCTGTCATTATAGGTGATGTGAGTTCCTTTTAGAGAGCATAGTTGGGCCTCTTTTTGTTTTTATTCAGTAAACCACTCTATGTCTTTCAGTTGAAGAATGTAATCCATTTGTATTTAGGGTAACTATTGATAGGTACTGATTTACTACTACCATAATGTCACTCATTTTCTGACTGTTTTATCGTCTTTTTTCCTTCCTTGTTCTATTACTATCTTTCTTAGTGGCTGATTTTCTCTAGTGATATGTTTTGATTCTGTGCTATTCATTTTTAGCTTATCCATTACAGATTTTTGGTTTGTAGTTACCATGAGGCTTACAAAAATTTTATAATAGATTATTTTAAAATGATAACATCTTTAATCACAACAAAAGGAAAACTATCAAAAACAATCTCTAATACTACTTGTATCCACATTTTTACTTATAGCTGTTTAAATTTTCATTTATTGTATTTCCTATCTTTTAACCAATTTTTGGAGTTATGGTTGATTTTAATAGTTTAGTATTTTAGTCTCCATATTTAAGATATAAGTGGTTTAATTTCCCTGATTTCAGTATTAAAACATTCAGAATTTGTCTCCTGTTTATTTTGCCAATAATTTTAATGCCTTGAAATATTTTCTTGTAACACATTAGCATATTTTTTTACATTGATGTATTTCTTATAAAACAGGTATAATATTGTTGAATTCCCTCAGATTTTGTTTTCTAGGAAAGGCTATCTCTTATTCATGCTCGAAGGACAGCTTTGCTAAGTACCACGTTATGAATTGGCAGATTTTTTTTTCTTTATTATTTTGAATATACCATTTCATTCTCTCCTGGCCTGCAGGGTTTTTACTGAAAAATCTGCCAAAGATCATAGTGGGATTCTGTTGAATGTTATATGTTTCTATTCTTTTGCTGATTTAAATATTCTTTTGTCTTTGATTTTTGCTAATTTGATTGTGATGTGCCTCAGGAATATCCTCTTTCAGTTGAGTTTTACTGGTGGCTCCTTAGATTCCTGTGCCTGAATGGTGTTGCCTTTCTCCATATTTGGAAAATTTTCAGATACTTTTTTTTTTTTTCGAGACTGAGTCTCACTCTGTCAAACAAGCTGGAGTGCAGTGGCATGATACTAGGCTCAGGTGATTCTCCTGCCTCAGCCTCCCAAGTAACTGGGATTACAGGCGTCTGCCACCACATCTGGATAATTTTTGTATTTTTAGTAGAGATGGGTTTTCACCACATTGACGAGGCTGGTCGCGAACTCCTAACCTCAAGTAATCCACCTGCTTTGGCCTCCCAAAATGCTGGGATTACAGGCATGAGCCACTGCATCTGGCCATGACACTTTTCTTTCCGTATTTTTCTTTCTTTCTTTCTTTCTTTCTTTCTTTCTTTCTTTCTTTCTTTCTTTCTTTCTTTCCTTCTTTCTCTTTTTTTTTTTAATGGAGTCTTGTTCTCATAGCCCAGACTGGAGTGCAATGGCACAATTTTGCCTGACTTCAACCTCCACCTCCTGGGTTCAAGTGATTCTCCTGCCTCAGCCTCCCTAGTAGCTAGGATTCCAGGCAACTGCCACCATGGCCAGCTAATTTTTGTATGTTTAGTAGAGACGGGGTTTCACCACGTTGGCCAAGCTGGTCTCAAGCTCCTGACCTCAGGTGATCCACCCGCCTTGGCTTGCCAAATTGCTGGGATTATAGGCATGAACCACCACACCCAACTGACACATTTTTTAAAAAATATGCTTTCTATGCCTTCCTCACTTTTTTCTTCTTTTTTATCTTCATTCCTCTGATTAAGTAATTTTATATGTGTTGTCGTCAAGCTCATTAATTCTTTCCTGTTTTCTCACATCTTCTATTAAAGCTTTCTAATGAGTTTTCCAGTTCAGTTATCATATTCTTTATTTCATGGATTTCATTAATTTTTTTCTATTTCTTTGTTAAATGTCTAATTTGTTCTTGGGTTATTTTCCAATTTTACTTTTTTTCTATTCATATTTTCTTGTGATTACTTGAACTTCCTTAAGCAGATAATTCTTAAATCTCTGACATTTCATAAATGTTAATTTTGGGGGCTCCATTAATGGAGACTGGTCAGTTTCATTTTTGGGTTTTTTGTGGTATTTTATTTCTCTGAGTTTCCACAGTCTTTGCATCTTTATGTGGATGCCTATGCCTTTAAGGAGACAGTGACCTCTTCCAGTTTTTTTAAGTTTTCTTTAGTCATGTTAGATCTCTACTACTAGGTATGGAAACTTAAAGGCTTGACTGTTGTTTCTTCCCAATCTAGGGAGAATTTAGAGTGAGCACCAGGAGTAAAAGGCTGCACTGAAACTAACTGGTTTCTCTGCCCTTGTTTCCCAATCAGTGGCCAACCTATAGTGAACATCAAAATCTTAAAAAGCTGCTCTGGAACTAATTTGCTGCCCTCCCATAGGTTCTCGGTTTAAGAAAGACTCGTAGGAAACACCTGGAGTAAACTGCTGCCCTGGCACTATATTGCTGACCTCCCATTGTTTTCCACTGTGGAGAGGACTTAAGCAGACATTGGACTTTAGCTCTGACCTTTTAGTTGTTTCTGGGCCAGACTAATTCTCCACAAAAACTCTGTGAAAAATCCAGCCAGGGATTTGGACCTTCTCATTGATTGCATTCCCTGAAACATTATTGTGACCAGACTGTCTCTTGAATGTGATGTCCTCACAAATTAGATGACAGAGTAGCCACCATAATTTACACATCAGTCATTGCAATCCAGCTCTATAACATTTATCTCCAATTTACCCTAGGTGGTCCAGCACTGCTGGCACTCCCAAAGGTTCCTGTGGAGTGGGACAAAAGAGGATTTCCCACAAAGATTTTCAGACTGATGGGTAGACTGAATGCCAAGCTCCAGTTCCCTCTTCTTACCTTTTATGCCGTGTATAAAGAAAAATTCTCTGCGAGTTCCCTGATAGCAGTTTGGGGAAGGACATGGTGCGATCTGGAATGACCATTTCTCCTATTAGATTAGACATCTCTCAATTCTGTTTACCCAGGGGATTTCTTAACTCTACCCTGAATTCTGATTAACTCGAGGTAGTATTTTTGTCTTTAAATAGTTTCTAGTTTCGTGTGTGTGAGAGAGAGAGGGATAATGCCAACAGACCTGATCCATTATCTTGCTGACATCACTTTTCAATACTCTCTTGACTGGTAAAACTTTGTAATATAGTGTGACAGCAGAAAGTGTAGTGCCTCTATATTTGTTTTTCTTTATCAAGATGGATTTAGCTATTCAGGGTCTTTTGTAGTTCTATGTAAGTTTGGGAATGTTTTTTTCTAAATCTGTGAAGAACGTGCTTGGAATTTTGATAGCTATTGCATTGAATCTGTACATTTCTTTGTGCAGTGTGGACATTCTAACAATATTAACTTTTCTGACCTATGAGCATGGATATCTTTCCACTTATTGTTTCTTTTGAAATTATAGTCATACATCACTTAGCAGAAGGATAGAATCTGAGAAATGCAATGATAGGCAACTTTGTTGTGTGAACATCATGAATTGTACGGTTGCCTCTTGAACAACACAGGTCTATTTTGCATGAATTTTCTTTAACTTCTGCCACCACTGAGACTGCAAGAACAAACCTTCCTCTTCTTCCTGCTCCTCAGACTATGAAACTTGAAGAGAAAAAGGATAAATAACTATCTGATAATCTACTTCCATTTAATAAATAAATGTATTTGATCTTTCCTATAATTTTCTTTAAAAAATAATTTTATTTCAAATTTTTGTGGGTACATAGTAGGTGTATATATTTATGGGATATGTGAGATATTTGGATACAGGAATGTAATGTGTAATAATCACATCAGGAAAAATTGGGTATCTATCACCTAAAGCAGGCTATGCCAAACTCAGGCTATGATTGTGTTCTGGTCCGTAGTCTGTTTGGAACCAGGTCTCACAGCAGGAGTTGAACAGCGGATGACCAAGCATTACTGCCTGATCTCTGCCTCCTGTCAGATCAGCAGTAGCATTAGATTATCATAGGAGCACAAACCCTATTGTGAACTGCACATGTGAAGGATCTAGGTTGTGTGCTCCTTATGAGAATCCGACTAATGCCTGATGATGTGAGGAGGGACAGATTCATCCTGATACCATCTTCCCTCTCAGCCTCGGTCCATGGAAAATTTGTCTTCCAAGAAAACAGTCCCTGATGCCAAAAAGGTAGGTGACCACTGACCTAAAGCATTAATTTTTTCTTTGTTTATATACAATCCAATTACACTATTTCAGTTGTTGTAAAATATACAATTATTATTGATTATAGTAACCCTGTTGTGCTACCAAATACTAGATCTTATTCTATTTAACTTCATTTTTGTACCCATTAACCATTCCACTTCTCCTCCCCACTACTATTCCCAGTCTCTGCTAACCATCATTCTCCTCTCTATCTCCATTAGTTCAATTGTTTAAAATTTTAGCTCTCACAAATAGTGAGAAAATGGGAAGCTTGTCTTTCTGTAGCTGGCTTAATTCACTTAGCATAGTGACCTCTATTTCTGTCCATGATGTTGCAAATGACTGGATCCTATTCTTTTTTATGGCTGAATAGTACTCCATTGTGTATACATGCCACATTTTATTTCCTCAGTCCCCTGTTGATGGACATGTAGGTTGCTTCCAAATATTGGCTATTGTTAATTGTGCTGCAATAAACATGGGAGTGAAGATACTGCTTCAGATACCTAGCAGTAAAATTGCTGGATCATATAGTAACTATATTTTCAGTTATTTAATTAACCTCAAATCTGCTCTCCATAGTTGTTGTACTAATTTACATTCTCAAGAAGAGTGTACAAGGGTTATCTTTTCTCTGCATCTTTATCAGAATTTGTTATCACCTCACATTTGGATAAAAGTCATTTTAACTGGAGTGTGATGATATCTCATTTTAGTTTTGATTTGCATTTCTGTAACGATCAGTAATGTTGAGCACCTCTTCATATACCTGTTTTGCATTTGTATGTCTTCTGTTGAGAAATGTCTATGCAGGTCTTTTGCCCATTTTAAAAATTGGATTATTCTTTTTTTTTCCCGTTGAGTTTCTTATATATTATGGTTGTTAATCTCTTGTAAGATGTATAGTTTGCAAATGATTTCTGCTCTTTTGTGGGTTTTTTCTTCCCTTTTTTAATTTAATGTGATCCCATTTGTCCATATTTGTTTTGATTGCCTGTGCCTGTAGGGTATTACTCAAAAAATCTTTGCCTAAACCAATGTTCTGGATAGCTTCCCCAATAATTTTATTCAGTAGTTTCATAGTTTAAATTCTTAGATTTAACCCTCTTATCAATTTTGATTTGATTTTTGTATATGGTGAGAAATAGGGGTATAGTTTCATGTTTCTGAATGTGGATATTCAGTTTTCCCAGCACCATGTACTGAAGAGAATGTTCTTTCCTCAATGTGTGTTCCTGGTACCTTTGTCAAAAAATCAGTTCACTGTAGAAATGTAGATTTATTTCTGAGTTATCTGTTCTGTTCTATTGGATTATGTGTCTATTTTTATGCCAATACCCTGCAGTTTTGGTTACTATACCTTTGTAGTATAACTTAAAGTCAAGTAATGTGATTCTTCCAGGTTTGTTCTTTTTGCTCAGGATGGCTTTGGCTATTGCTTTTCGTGTATGTGTATGTGTGTGTGCGGAATCCTATAAATTTAAAGATTATCTTGTATTGCTGTGAAGAATGTCATTAGTATTTTGATAGAGGTTACATTAAATAAGTGGACTGATTTGGGTAGTATGGACATTTTAACAATTTTGATTCTTCCAATCCATGAATATGGAATATCTTTTTAGTTTTTGTTTCCTGTTCAATTTATGTCATCAATGTTCTATAGTTTTTATGGTAGGGATCTTTTATTTCTTTCGTTAATTCCTAGGTAGCTATAATATATATGATTGCTTTCTTGATTTCTTTTTCAAATTATTCACTGTTGGCATATAGAAATGCTCCTTATTTTTGTATGTTGAGTTGGTATCCTGCAACTTTGCTGGATTTGTTTATCAGTTCTAATAGTTTTTTTTTTTCTTTTTGGTAGAGCCTTTGAGTTTTTCCAAATACAATATCATTTAATCTGTAAACAAGGATAATTTTATTTATTCCT
Source organism: Pan paniscus (assembly GCF_029289425.2). Lineage (NCBI taxonomy): Eukaryota > Metazoa > Chordata > Mammalia > Primates > Hominidae > Pan > Pan paniscus. The sequence continues at coordinate 84,582,513 of NC_085926.1, read as the reverse complement.
TCCCATTTTGGATGCCCCCTTTTTTTTTCTTGTCTCATTGCTCTAGCTAGAACTTCCAGTACAATGTTGAATAATAGTCATGAAAGTAGAGATCTTGTCATGTTTCTGATCCTGAAGAAAAGGTTTTAGTTTTTCCCCTTTCAGTATAATACTAGCTGTGGGACTGTCATATATGGGTGTTTTCCTTCTATCCATGTTTTTTTTTTGTGATAGTTTTTTATCATGAAAGGGATTTCAGCATCAATTGATAGAATCATATGGTTTTTGTCCTTCATTCTCCTGGTATGAAATATCACATTTGAGTAATTCGCACGTGTTGAACCGTCCTTACATCCCAGGGATAAATCCCATATGGCCCTGATAAATGATCTTTTAACTGTGTGGTGGAATTTGGTTTACTAGTATTTTCTTGAGGATTTTTCATCAATATTTATAAAAAATATGAACCAGTACTTTTCTTTTATGATGCATCTTTGTCTAGTTTTGGTATCAGGGAAATAACTGGCTTCAAAGTCTGAGGTTGGAAGTATTTTCACCTACTCTATATTTGGGAATAGTTTGAGGAAAGTTGGTATTAGTTCTTCAAGTTTGGTAAAATTCAGCAATGAAGCTTTTGGGTCCTGTGCTTTTATTTGCTGAGGGGCTTTTTATTATTGCTTTGATCTCATTACTTGTTATTGGTCTGTTTAGGTTGTGGACTTCTCATGGCTCAATTTTGGTTGATTGTATGTGTCTAGAAATTTATCCAGTTTTTTTCTAAGTTTTCTAACTTATTGGCATATAAATGCTCACAGGAACATCTGGTGACCCTTTCAATTTTTGCAGTATTGGTTGTAATGTCACCGTTTTCATATCTGATTTTATTTATTTGTGTCTTCCCGCTTTTTGCTTATAGAGCCAGGCTAAATGTTTGTTGATTTTATTTACTTTTTCCATATAAAAACTGTTCATTTTGATGATATTTTATAGGGCTTTCTTTATTTCAATTTTATTTATTTCAGCTCTGATTTTTATTATTTATTTTGTTCTACTAATTTTGAGTTTGGTTTGCTCTTGCTTTTTTATTCCTTAAGATACATTGTTAGGTTGTTTATTTTATGGTTTCCTACTTTTTTGATGTAGGTGCTTATTGCTGCGAACTGTTCTCTCAGCATTTCTTTCACTAGGTACCATGGGTTTTCATTTGTGATCCTTCCACTCTCATTTGTATTTATCTATCTATATTTATTTAATTTCCATCTTCATTTTATTATTGACTATATTAGTCAAGGTTCTCTTAGAGAGACAGAACTAATACTATATATATATATATATATATGGAAGTTGATTAAATATTTATGTGTGTATATATATATATATATATATATATATATATATATAGAAGTTGATTAAGTATTAACTTACATGATCACAGGGTCCCACAATAGGCTGTCTGCAAGCTGAGGAGCAAGGAAAGCCAGTCTGAGTCCCAAAACTGAAGAACTTGGAGTCCCATGTTCAAGGGCAGGAAGCATTCAGCACAGGAGAAAGATGTAGCCTGGGAGACAAGACCCTTCTTCCTTTTTCATGTTTTTTTCTGCCTGCTTTCTATCCACTGGCAGCTGATTAGATTGTGCTTACCAGATTAAGGGTGGGTATACCTTCCCCAACCCACTGACTCAAATGTTAATCTCTTTTGGCAACACTCTCACAGACACACCCAGGATCAACACTTTCAATCCAATCAAGTTGACCTCCGTATTAACCATCACAAGTCCACTCCGTGTCAACTTGAATCCATACACATCTCCTGAGATCATACATAATGTTCAAATAAAGACAATAATAAAGTCATAATAATACCTAACGTACTACAACTATCTTTTGTACAACCGGAATTGAATCAATCCCCAACCCAAATACTATTACATAAAGGTAACAATACTTAAATGCTGATATGAAGTCAATAAATTTTATGTCACATGATAAAGTAAATGAAATAAAGATTTTTTTAAAGTACAAAACATGTTTTTAATGAAAGACAAAGGAAATACTCATGACAGTTACAGTCCTTGTTTCTGCAGCTGGTCACGTGGTCATAGCTGGTATTGATTACCTTTTTCTACTACCCAGTCCGTATTCCCTTTGCCTTCAGCATGCACCTCAGCAGGTCATGTATTTTTGTTTGTTTGTTTTTTGTAGAGTGACCCAAACCTTCATTCCTGAGAGGTCTAGGCCATTTGTAGTCCTGCCTGGATTGGGCTGTTGTAGTTTCCCATTGACCTTAATCACAAGGCATGGTAATACTAAGAGACACCCTAATGGATCTCCTATATTCCACGCATATTATTCCTTACCTCCATTGTGAACTAGTAGGCTGATTTCATCTTGATAGTCTGGGTTAATCACCCCAGCCAACACTGTAATTCTCTTCTTAGCCTGTTGACTTAAAGGTAGAAGGAGCACAAAGTGTCCAGGTGGCAATCATAGCTTCCAGTTTAATGGAATTGTTGTTGTGTCTCCTGATGGCAGCATTCCTCCTTCTGAAACTAAGACCTCTAGGCTGACAGAACGTTATGTTGTGAGAACAGGAAGTAAAAATTTTGTTAGTGGATCACTAGGGGTGATCATGAGTGGATCCACTTCCACTTCCACCCCTTGATTCCTGGACCCGTGAATCCTAGCTATGGGAGAAAGAGTACCATATGTTGGACACTGATTCAGAGCATACATGGCTTTCTGGAAAACTTTGCCTCAGCCCTGAAAAGTATTGTCATCTAGTTGGTACTGTAATTGTGACTTCAAAAGGCCATTCCACTGTTCCATGAATACAGCTGCTTCAGGATGATAGGCAACATGGTAAGACCAGTGAATTCCATGAGCATGAGCCCACTGCTGCACTTCTTTAGCTGTAAAGTGAGTGCCAGGGTCAGAAGCAATGGTGTGTGGAATACCATGATGGTAGGTAAGGCATTTCGTGAGTCTGTGGATGGTAGTTTTGGCAGAATTATTCCATGCAGGATAGGCAAACCCATATCTGGAGTAAGTGTCTATTCCAGTGAGGATAAACCTCTCCCCCTTTACATAATGGAAAAGATCCAATATAATCAACCTTCCACCAGGTGGCTGGCTGATCACTCCAAGAAATGGTGTTATATTGAGGGCTCAGCATCGGTCTCTGCTGCTGGCAAATTGGGCACTCAGCAGTGGCTGTAGCCTGGTCAGCCATGGTGAGTGGAAGTCCATGTTGCTGACCCATGCATAACCTCCATCCCTGCCACCATGGCCACTTTGTTCATGGGTTCATTGGGCGATTACAGGGGTGGCTGGGGAAACAGGCTGAGTGGTGTCCACAGAACAGGTTATCCTATCTATTTGATTATTAAAATCCTCCTCTACTGAGGACCCCCATTGGTGAGCACTCACATGGGATACAAATATTTTCATGGTTCTTGACGACTCAGAGAGATCCATCCACATACATCTTGTCCAAATGTCTTTGTCACCAATTTTCCAATCATGTCTCTTACAAGTCTCTGAACAGCCAGACAAACCACTGGCTATAGCCCTTGAATCAGTATATAATCGTACAACTGGCCATTTCTCCTTCCATCCAAAGTGCACAAGCAGGTGCACTATGTGAAGTTCTGTCCATCGGAAAGATTTCCCTTCACCACTATCTCTCAGGGATGTCCTAGAAAGGGGCTGTACTACTGCAACTCTCCACTTTCAGGTGGTGCCGGAATATCGTGCAGAACCATCTGTGAACCAGGCCCTAGTCTTCTCTTTCTCTGTCAGCTGATCATAGAGAAATCCCCACAAGGCCATCATTGCAGGCTGGCAAAGAGAAGGCAGGGTGGCAGGAGTGGAGACCATGGGCATTTGAGCTACTTCCTCATGCAACTTACTTGTTCTTTTAGGACCTGCTCGAGCCCGATTAATTTTATACCACGTCCATTTAGTGATGGAATGCTGCTGTGCACAACCCACTTTATGACTAAATGGGTCAGAAAGTACCTAGTTCATGATAGGCAGTTCAGATTGCATGGTTAATTGATGACCCATAGTCAAACATTCAGTTTCCACCAAAGCCCAGTAACAGGCCAAGAGCTGTCTCAGAGAAGGATAGTAGTTATCTGCAGAAGATGGCAGGGCCTTGCTCCAAAATCCCAGCCTTCATTGTGATTCACCTATGGGGGCCTGCCAAGGCCCCAAACAGCACCCTTATCTGCCACTGACACCTCAAGCACCATTGTATCTGCTGGGTCATATGACCCAAGTGGCAGAGCATCTTGCACAACAGCCTGAACCTGTTGCAAAGCCTTCTCCTGTTCTAGACCCCACTCAAAATTGGCAGCTTTTTGGATCACTCGATAAACGAGTCAGAGAAACACACCCAAATGAAGAATGTGTTGCCTCCAAAATCAAAATAAGCCCACTAGGCATTGTGCCTCTTTCTTGGTTTTAGGTAGTGCCAAATTAAGCAACTTATCCTTCACCTTAAAAGGAATATTTTGACAGGCCCCACACAACTGGACCCCTAGAAATTTTACTGAAGTAGAAGTTTCCTGAATTTTAGTCAGATTTATTTCCCATCCTCTGGCATGCAAATGTCTTACCAATAAGTTCAGTGTGTTTCTACCTCTTGCTCACTGGAAGAAATCTGCATAATGTCATCAATGTAATGGACCAATGTGACATCTTGCAGAAGCAAAAAGCAATCAAGGTTCTCTGAATAAGATTATGACACAAAGCCAGATAATTGATATACCCCTGAGGTAGGACCATAAAGGTATATTGCTGGCCTTGCCAGCTGATTAAAAATTGCTTCTGGTGGGCCTTATGGAGAAAAAGGCATTTGCCAAGTCAATGGCTGCATACCAGGTACCAGTATATGTGTTAATTTGCTCAAGCAATGAAATCACATCTGGTACAGCAGCTGCCATTGGAGTCACCACTTGGTTAAACTCACATTAATCCACTGTCATTCATTACATAATGTCAGATCATTACATTAATCTCTCTTGGAGAACAGATTCTCCAAGATCCATCTGTTCTGCACAGGCCAAATGGGAGAGAGTAGAATGGGGATGTTGTGGGAATCACCACCCCTGCGTTTTTCACCTGATGGTCACGCTAATCTCTGGAATTCCACCTGGGATGTGATATTGCTTTCAATTTACTATTTTTCTAAGTAGAGATAGCTCTAATGGCTTCCATTTGGCCTTTCCAACCATAATAGCCCTCACTCTACCAGTCAGGGAGCCAGTGTGGGGGTTCTGCCAGCTGTTAAGTATGTCTGTGCCAATTATGCATCTGGCACTGGGGTAATGACCACAGGATGAGTCTGAGGACCCACTGGACCCACTGTAAGTCAGACCTGAGCTAAAACTCCATTAACTACCTGACCTCCATAAGACCCTACTTTAACTGGAGGACCACAATGACATCTTGGTTCCCCTGGAATCAACATCAGTTAGAGCTAGTGTCCAGTAGCCCCTGAAATGTCTGATCACTTTCTTTTTCTCAATGCACAGTTAATGTAGTAAAAGGCTGAGGGTCTTGTTGGGGAAGGATGGGAGAAAGATTCACTGCATAAATTGTTGGTAATGTAATGGGGTCCTTCTCAAAGGGACCATGACTCCCCTTCATTCAAGGGGTTCTGGGTCTGTAAACTGGCTCATGTCTGGAAAATTATTGTGGGGACATGACTCTCTGTTTTTATAATTTAAATTAGTTTTTTGTCCATTTGACTGAGATGTTTTCTGCTTGTATTAATTAAGAATGTAGTGGGCTTCCTATATATTTCACCTCTAGGAACACCCTGATTAATTAGCCAATGCCAGAGCTCTATATGAGTCAGACTATTCTGATTGCCACTTTGCCTCGGCTGTCCATTTCTGTAGCTATTCCCACTTTGCCTTTGATAGTTGAGTGCTGCCACTTGGTCCCTGCCACCTCAGGATATAATTATTCCCATTGTATTTAAATTTTGTAGTTGAGTGACTGTGGTTCCCAGCATTAGATCTGACATACAGGGAAAAGCAATTACAGGCCTCTTCAAAGATGCGGATGCTGCCCTCGCAAATCTATTTTGCAAGGCATTGGTCAAGGATATATCTTCTGGCTCCTCACAGCTGGGATGAGTAGGTCTAAAGTGACTAATCTACTCCACCATCCCAATCTCCCTAAGCCTTTGGATCTCTTCCTCTACAATTAACCAAGGCAGATTAAACATTCCCAACTCCCTCACAGTGGGCCATCTTTTAATCCATATTTCAGCTAACCAAACAAATAAACTATTAGAACCTTTTTTTAACTCCCCGAGCTACAACATTAAAAGCAGAGTCCCTACTTAGTGAGCCAAATCAATAGATTCAGCCTGATCCAACTGCATGTTCCTTCCACCTAATGGTGGAATGTTGTGGAATCCCATACTGTTAATATCCATTCCCATGCCTGTTTTCCAGATTTCTGTTTATATAAATTAGATAACTCAAATAGTTCTTTTCGAGTGTAGTGCACCTCCTCATGGGTCACACTCTGAACCTCACCTCTAGGGACCCGCAGGGACTTTCGTCTAGTTATGGGTCTCAACAGAAAGAGAGGTGTTGGGGGTAGCTCCTGAGGAGAATCAACATTATTTCCCCTGGCAACTGCCTCAGGGGAGGCCATCACTGCTGCCTCAGGCAGTGCAGAGTTTATCTCCTCAGACAAAGGTGGAAAGGCTGATGGCACCACAGGTCAGTTAGGGGTTGTTGCCCCTCCTGGAGATGGGGAAGCTGTTTCTTCCGGCAAAAAAAAGATTCCTCAGAGTTTGCAAACTCAGTGTCCCCAGCTTCATCAGGGTCCTCCCACACATCCCCATTACAAGTTGTAGGGTCCCATTCTTTTCCAATCAATGCCCTCACCTTAACAGTAGACACCTAGCAAGGCTGTGCATGCATTTTTCATTGCAGGTCTCCTACTCACGTGATAAGAGCTTGTGTCTGTTTTTCCACAATTTCAGCTCTTTCTCTACAAGAATCAAGACTCTCACTCAGGGAATTTTAGCAGACTTGAGGCTCAGTATCTGCTTCTGTAGCCAGGAGACAGAATCCCTGAGTTCATATTTTCCTTTATCACTTTGTCCACTGAACTTAGCAACAACCAACCAGCTTCATTATGTTCCTTGGTTCTCCACATATGGTCAAAGATATTATGTACAGTCACTAAAATTTCCTCGCACGAGCAGTGAGTCAAGAATGTCAGATGCATTTGTTTTGAATAACTCTCTAAACAGTTCACACCAAAGACTATCAGTGTTCTCCATACTATTCAAAATAGAGTCCTTAGCATTTTTGGGTCTAATCATATTAACTACCCAACTCCAGAAACCCCCAAACCAATAAAAGAACTCCATTTTTAATATTCTGTTCCTCTAGAACCACTCCTGGTATCAAAATCTGTATTAGTCAGGGTCTTTTTAGAGGGACAGGACTAATGGTGTGTGTGTGTATATATATATAAAATTATATATATGAGTTTATAAATGTATATATGAATATATATGAGTTTATAAAGTATTAACTCACAATATCATAAGGTCCTACAATAGGCTTTGTCTGCAAGCTGACGAGTGAGGAGAGCCAGTCCGAGTCCCAAAACTGAAGAACTTGGAGTCCCATGTTTGAGGTCAGGAAGCATCCAGCATGGAAGAAAGACATAGGCTGGGAGGCGAGGCCCATCTCCCCTTTTCACATTTTTCTGTGTGCTTTGTTTATACTGCCAGCTGATTAGATTATTCCCATCAGATTAAGAGTTGATCTGGGCCAGGTGCGATGGCTCATGCCTGTAATCCCAGCACTCTGGGAGGTTGAGGCGGGTGGATCAAGAGGTCAGGAGATCGAGACCATCCTGGCTAACATGGTGAAACCCCATCTCTACTAAAAATACAAAAAAAATTAGCTGGGTGTGGTGGCGGGCACCTGTAGTCCCAGCTACTTGGGAGGCTGAGGCAGGAGAATGGTGTGAACCTGGGAGGTGGAGCTTGCAGTGAACCAAGATCGCACCACTGCACTCCAGCCTGGACAACAGACAAAGAAAGACTCCATCTCAAAAAAAACAAAACAAAAAAAAACAACAACCACAAAAAAAACAGTTGATCTGCCTTCCCCAGACCACTGATTCAAATGTTAATCTCTCTTGGCAACAGCTCCACAAACGCACCTAGGATCAATACTTTCCATTCAATCAAGTTGACACTGAGTATTAACCATCACATTGACCCACTGGTCATTCAGGAATATATTCTTGAATTTATATGTGTTTGTGTAATTTCTAAAGTTCCACTTGTTACTGATTTCTAGTTTTATTCCATTATGGTCATAAAAGATACTTCATTTGATTTTCATTTTTTTTTAATTTTTAAACTTGTGTTGTGGCATAATATTTTGTGTTTCCTTGAAAATGATCCATGTGGCTGGGTGTGGTGGCTCACCTCTGTAATTCCAGCACTTTGGGAGGCTGAGGTGGGTGGATGACTTGAGGTCAGGAGTTTGAGACCAGCCTGGCCAACATGATGAAACCCTGTCTGTACTAAAGATACAAAAATTTGCTAGGCATGGGTAGTGCATGCCTGTAATCCCAGCTACTCCTGAAGCTGAGGCAGGAGAATCACTTGAACCTGGGAGATGGAAGTTGCAGTGAGCCAAGACTGCGCCATGGCACTCCAGCCTGGGTGACAGAGTGAGACTCTGTCTCTAAAAAATTTAAAAAGGGGGAAAAAAAAGAAAGGATCCACGTGATGAGGAGAATATTTATTTTGCAGCCACTGGATAAAAGTTTCTGTAAATATCAATTAGGTGCATATGGTCAATGTATAGTGCAAATTAAGTCCAATGTTTCTATTTTGATTTTCTGTATAGATGCTCTGTCTGATACTGACAGTTGGATGCTTAAGTTACCATTGCATTGGTGTCTAACTCTCTCTTTAGCTCTAATAATCTTTGCTTTAAATATCTATGTGCTCCAGTGTTAGGTACAAACATATTTAAAATTGTTATATCCTCTTGCTGAATTCATCCCTTTATCATTATATAATGACTTTTTCCTCTCTCTGTATAGTTTTTTTCTCAAAATATATTTTGTCTGATATAAATATAGCTTTTTCTCCTCTTTTTTCGGTTTCCATTTGCATGGAATATCTTTTTCCATCCCTTTATTTTCTTTCTTTGTATGTCTTTTTAGGCGCAGTGTGTTTCTTGCAGGCAACAGATGGTTGAGTCTTGGGTTTTTTTTTTTTGCTTTTCAATCTACTCAGCCACTCTTTTACTTTTGATTCAAGAGTTTAGTCCATTTATATTCATTTTTGTAATTTTGTAATTTGTAGTACAGAATTATTCCTGCCATAGATATATAAAAATTTGTCTCTAGGTTTGGAAAGTGCTACTTATGATTTATTTGAATATACTTTCTACTGCTGTATCTCTCTTTGCCTCCTCTTTAAGGCCAACATATACACACATATATATATGTATGTTGTTTTGTGGTCTTCTCTTCCTCCTTTCCTTCATCCTGTCTTCTTTCTAGTCAAGTGGTTTTCTCTAATTATATCTTTTGATTTCTTGCTTTTCATTTTTGTGAATCTTTGGTAGTTTTTTTTTTAATTTGAGGTTACCATGAGACTTGCAAATAACATCTCATAATCCATTAAACTGATGACAACATTGACTGCATAAACCAAACACACACACAAATAAGAAAAGATAAAACTACCAAAAACTCTCTACTTTCACTTCCTTCTCCCACTTTTTAGCTTTTTATTTTTCTATTTATTGTACTGTCTGTGTCTTGAAAAGTTGTAGTAGTTATAATTTTAATAGGTTCATCTTTAGTCTTTCTACTCAACATATGAGTAACATCACACTACAATCATAGTGTTATAATATTCTGTGTCTGTTAACTATTATCAGTGAGTTTTGCACTTCACATTACTTCTTATTGCTCATTAACAATTTTGTTTTCAGATTGAAGAATCCTCTTTGGAATTTCTTATATGACAGGTCTGGTATTGATAAAATCCTTTTGTTTTTGCTTTTCTGGGAAAGTCTTTATTTGTCCTTCATGTTTGAAAGATATTTATGCCGGATATACTATTTTAGGATAAAAAAATTTTCCCAACACTTTATATATGTCATGTCCTGCCACTCTCTCCTGACCTGTATGATTTCTACTGAATTGTCTACTGCCAGACTTATTGGAGCTCCATTCTATATTACTTGCTTCTTTTCTATTTCTGCTTTATGGGTCTTTTTTATATTTGACTTTTGGGAATTTGATTATTAAATGTCTTGAGGTTGTCTTATTTGAAATAAATCTGCTTGGTGTTCTATAACCTTCTTGTCTTTGAATAACAATATTTTTCTCTAGGTTTGTAAAGTTCTCCCTTATTATTTCTTTGAATATACTTTCTACCTCTGCATCTCTCTCTACACCCTTTTTAAAGCCAATAACTCTTAAATCTATTCATTTGAGGGTAGTTTTTAGGTCTTGTGAGTTTACTTTATCCTTTTTCTTTCTACTTTGGTTTCTACTAACTGTTTACTTTCAAATAGCCTGTCTTCAAGCTTACTAATATTTTCTTCTGCTTGATCTACTTTGCTCGTAACAGACTCCTCTCTATCAATCAACAAATCAATCATCTATGTATGTATCTATCTATCTATCTACATTTGTTTCTTGACATCTATGGGAGATTATTTCCAGTACCTCCCACAAATACTAAAATTTGTAGATGCTCAAGTCTCTTTTATAAAAAGGTGTTGTATTTGCAAATTACCTATGCACATCCTCCCATACAATTCAAATAATTTCTAGATTATTTATAGTACCTAGTACAATGTAAATACTCTGTATATAGTTGTACTGTTTCATTTAGGCAATAATGGCTAGAAAAAAAGTCTATCCATGTTCACTAAAAATGCTTTTTTAAAAAAAATTTCAATCTTTCATCTGTGATGGTTGAATTTATTCCCTTTATACCTATACATATGTATTATATATATATATGTATTTATGTACAGATGTATATATACAGTATGTAAGGTGAATACATTTTAAAATTCTATTAAAACTATTTCTTTGACCTATAGATTCTTTGGAATTATGTGTTTAATCTATATTTGCACAATTTTCTACTTTCTGTTGTTATTTATTTCTAATTTAAGTGCATTTGAATCTAAGTGTGTTAGAGTATAACTCCTGTGCATGACAGAATTAGGGGACATTACACTTTCATGGGTTTTACCTCCTTATTGGAAATTACCAGGTTCTCATGGTGAAGATCCAAAAGATAAATTTTTATGTCTCTAACAAGAGAGAGAAAGAAAATTAACAGCTCTTCATCATGTTATTTTTCTACAGAGAACATTTCCTTTGCTTCTTGTAGCAAGTTGGTGCAGCAGCAAATTAACTTAGTCTAATCAGTAGCTAAGTCTATTTGAAGCTATGCTGCATTCTTTTTTAAGGCTGGACAATTTCAGGTTCACTTCTATTCCCATATCATAGCCCTTGTAGGTTTGAACTGAAAATTCTTGAGTATTTCCCAGGTCTGCCTCTTTTGTAGACAATGAACTCCCAAATTTTCCAACTATCTTTGAGTCTAACGAAAGCTTTATTCATATTCCAGCTTCTTAGTGGCCTCTCTTGACTTGGCAAAGCTTCAAAGAAATACGTGCTGCCAAATACCGTGTTCATTTCCCTGAGCTTTTACTCTGCAGAATCTTGAAAAGTCAAGTGCTTGCTGCCTTTTTTCTGTATTCTTCTAACACATTTTTTATACTTTTCCAACTTTCCTGCTTTTCTAGGGGAATTGGTCTGAATAAAGGCATTCTACTTTTACCAGAGAGAAAAGCTTAGCATGTCTCTGAAAATCTTCCCATATAATTTTTTTTTTCACAGAATTCTAATATACCAAATTTTTAAATCACTTGTCTAGTTAAGGGGTAGGATATGAACACAGACCAAAAATTATTATTAATTTTAAAATGTTTCCTTTTTTATTTATTTAATATTTTAGTGTATTAATTTTTTCACATGTTTTAGGGCATACAATGATTAACCAGATACAAAAGGACCTTCTGTTACAAAGTTAGCAGTATGGTGTGGAAGATAGAAGATTATGGAAGCAACATATAATGTAGAATATTTATTCTAGTAGGTCCGGAGAGATATAGCAGAAGCATTCAATTTTGGGAAGAAAAAGAACAAAACATGATCCCTATATGTAACCTGAGAATGACATATAAATAAGAATAAATGATAAAGTTTTGAACCTGCAGTATATAAAATGATATTTTAACTTGAGGAAATATTGTATACATATTTCTTAGACAAATTTTATAAAATAAATGAAGTTTACTGTGGCTAATATATACTCTAAGGGTGGGCATGGGAAACCAGGAAAATAGCTGGAAGAGGTATATGGTGTTAAAAATTTGAACATGGACAGAATTATTATTGATAGAATTATCCAATCTAATCAATTTGAGATGGAAATATCAGTGTAAATTGTTTAGCTTAATGTAGGAACATATGGATACATATAAAATTATTTATACACAGGTTAATAAACACATATATATTATTTTGCTGTGTAGCTTAGATGGCTGTGAAGAAAAAACATCCCTGTAGTAATTAGCATTCAATATACCTAGAATACAGCCCTTGGTTACTAATATCATCCTCCAAAAATACATTAAAAGATTAAAACAAGTAACTAGAGATTCGTGAAGAAATGTTTTAGGTCTGGAGCAGGAAATACACAAGGTGAACGTGGAGCATCTTGTCATGCTAGAAAGTATGGAAGTACTCAACAAAAAAAAATACCGACAATGATGGAGGTATGTCGAAGCAACACAAGAAGCAACTGAAAGAGCTCTCAAAAGACAAAACAAAAATTTGAGAAAAAATAATAAAGTAGTATTGGGTTATAGCCAATAATAGAAAAAGCAATACTCGTGAGTTTATACTTATATAAAAATAAATGAATGAATGAATAAATAGAAGTAGAATAAGCAATTTATGCAAATACTCCGTCCTTCATTAGGCAGATCATAACTCCCTACTATATCAATAATGAAAATATCACTCTTACAAAGAGTACAGTATAAAAGTGTGGGGAAAATAATAACCTTCACAGTAGGGAAACCTGAGAAACACTACCTCAGCCAGGTTAACGACAGTGATGAGTCAAGTTGATAGTATGTACCCGTTTTAAGATATGAAGCAAATAGCACATTACCATTGCAGTCTTTCCTCCACAAACTCATAACCCCAATCTAATCATGTGAAAAACATGAGAAAACCCTCAGTGAGGAGCACTCTATAAAGTACTTGAACATTACTCCTTCCTACTGTCAACGTCATCACAATCAATGAAAATCAGAGAAGCCTTTGTAATTAAAAGGAATTTAGGAAACATGAAAACTAAGGACACTGAGATATCCTAAATGTGGTCCTGGAACAGAAAAAAGACATTAGATAAAAATTAAAATTTCTAAATAAAGCATGGATGGTACTAATCTAACAATGTGTTGATATTGCAGTAAATGTATATAACGTACCATACTAACATAAGACGTTAATAATTGTAGAAACTGGGTATGGAGTCAATGGAAACTTTCTGTGATGCTTTCACTACTTTTGCATAAATATAAACCTATTCATATATATATAAAATATAGTATATTAATATATACTATATTAAATATTTTATATATAATATAAATTATATATTATATATTAATTACATGTACTATATAATTTATATTATATATAATTAGTATATTATATATTATATTATATATATATATATTATATATATATATATAATATATATGTATATATTTGAGATGAGGTCTCACTGTAACCCAGGCTGGAGTGCAGTGGCACATTATAGCTTACCGAAGCTTCCAACTCCTGGGCACAAGTGATTCTCCTGCGTCAGCCTCCTGAATCACTGGAATTACAGGCAAGAGTCACAGCACCTGGCTGAGATTCGGAATTTTAAAATAACTGTTATAAAAAAAATCCGCTAGAGAAAGAAAGAAAGATTATAAATGTTAAACAAAAATGTACTATTTATTGATTGATTTTCTTTCCTTCCTGCTGTTCATCCCCAGTGAAAATATAATTCCTGGGTTGTTTATCACTAAGTTCTTTGTTCTAGAATATTACCTAAAGCATAATACAATATATTCCCAATATTTATAAGTAGAAATACATAATGGGTTTGTAATTGAAGGAATGCAATAGAAATCCAGGGTCACTGAAGTAGAGAAAAGTCTTACTGATGAAGAGAATTTGGGATTTACAAAACAGATGTTTTTCTAGATTATTGTAAAACAAACTTACCAGTATAAAAAATGGACTTTTATTAGCCTTAAGAAAACATTTTAAATAATGAATTATGAGGGCTAATCATGAGGTAAATAGATGACACTGAGTACAGTGACAACTTCTTGTCAAAGTAATTCACAACCAAAAGTAGGTTTTTAAAGGGGAACAAAAGTGATGTTTCTGCGTGAATTCACATCTCTGTTGAAAGAGGTGTCACATTTTGATGGAAGCTACACATGGGATAAAAAAGGAAAGTTGGGAAAGAAAAAGCTTAGTGGAAGTTTGTGTTTTATCCTATAGAGAAAATATAAAACTTGGCAATAATAATTGGCTCTTTTAAAATGACTTCATTAAGAAATAAAACTAAGTGGTAAGGCATGGTAAAGTTCCTATATTTTACTCAAACTTGAGTACGGGTTTTGGAGGTTGACATACAAAAGGGAATGATAAATCTTGCCATTAATTTTTATTTTGTTTATTTCTCCTTGGTTTATTCATGGGGCAAGATATGACTAGAGTGCTTTCCTTTGGATAATATCAGCAAGAAAAATCTCTCAATAAATCATATTACACTTTTATTTGGTTCAAAAAAACCCTGCGTTTCAGTTTCAAGACCATACTTATTGAACTTAACCTTTGACAATTCAATTAGGCTTTTGAATTAAGTGGATACATAAACTCATGCCATACCAAATTTTTTAATAACATACTTTTTTTGTTTGTACTTTTTTATTGTCCGCTGATCATTTTTAAAACATTTAACACTTCTCTAAGTACACAATGCTTTCATAAACTTAATATTAAATAAAAAGTTAAATTATTAAGTATTAAACAAAACTAGGCATTTAAAAATTTGAACCCTCTAAACATTTAAGCATTAAATAATATTAAAAATTAATCAGACTTTTCAAACATTTGATGAGCATAAGTCTTAGTGATGCTTTAAACATGTAAAAAGAAAACAAAATTATCATAATGAATATAAAACAGATCACTACACTTAAACTGATTCGCTAAAGAATTAATTCCATGAATTTGTTTGCTTCTCAATTATTATTATTATTATTATTATTATTATATAATTTTATTTTAAGTTCTGGGATACATGTGCAGAAAGTGAAGGTTTGTTACATAGGTATACATGTGCCATGGTGGTTTGCTGCACCTATCAACCCATCATCTAGGATTTCAGCCCTGCATGCATTAGGTATTTGTTCTAATGCTCTCCCTCCCCTTCCCCCCCAGCCTCCGACAGGCCCCGGTATGTTATGTTACCCTTCCTGTGTCCATGCTTTCTCATTGTTCAACTCCCACTTATGAGTGAAAACATGCGGTGTTTGGTTTTCTGTTCCTGTGTTTGCTGAGAATGATGGTTTCCAACTTCATCCATGTCCCTGCAAAGGACATAAACTCATTCTTTTTTTACAGCTGCATAGTATTCCATGGTGTATATGTGTCACATTTTCTTTTTCCAGTCTATCATTGATGGACATTTGAGTTGGTTTCAAGTATTTGCTGTTGTAAATAGTGCTGCAATAAACATAAGTGTGCATGTATCTTTATAGTAGAATGATTCATAATATTTTGGGTATATATTCAGCCATTGAATTGCTGGGTCATATGGTATTTCTGGTTTTAGATCACTGAGGAATCGCCACACTGTCTTCCACAATGGTTGAACTAATTTACACTCCCACCAACAGTGCAAAAGCATTCATATTTCTCCACATCCTAGCCAGAATCTGTTGTTTCCTGTCTTCTTAATGACCGCCATTCTAACTGGCATGAGATGGTATCTCATTGCGGTTTCGATTTGCATTTCCCTAATGACTAGTGACGATGAGCTTTTTTTCATGTCTGTTGGCTGCATAAATGTCTTCTTTGGAGAAGTATATGTTCATATCCTTTGCCCACTTTTGGATGGGGTTATTTTATTCTTGTAAATTTGTTTAAGTTCCTTGTAGGTTTTGGAAATTAGCTCTTTGTCAGATGGATAGGTTGCAAGAATTTTCTCCCATTCTGTGGGTTTTCTGTTCACACTGATGATAGTTTCTTTTGCTGTGCAGAATCTTTTTAGTTTAATTAGATCCTGTTTGTCAATTTTGGCTTTAGTTGCAATTACTTTTGGTGTTTTGGTGATGAAATATTTGCCCGTGACTATGTCCTGGGTGGTATTCCCTAGGTTTTCTTCTAGGGTTTTTATGGTTTTACGTTTCATGTTTAAGTCTTTAATCCATCTTGTGTTAATTTTTGTATAAGGCGTAAGGAAGGTTCCAGTTTCTGTTTTCTGCATACTGCTTGCCAGTTTTTCCAGCACCATTTGTTAAATAAGTGTTTCTCCATTGCTTGTTTTTGTCAGGTTTGTTAAAGATCAGATGGTTGTGGATCTGGGGTGTTATTTCCGAGGCCTCTGTTCTGTTCCATTTGTCTATATATCTGTTTTAATATCAGCGCCATGCTGTTTTGGTTACTGTAACCTTGTAGTATAGTTTAAAGTCAGGTAGCATGGTGCCTCCAGCTTTGTTCTTCTTGCTTAGGGTTGTCTTGGCTATACGGGCTCTTTTTTGGTTCCATATGAAATGTAAAGTAGTTTTTTTCTAATTCTGTGAAAAAAGTCGATGGTAGCTTGCTGGGAATAGCATTGAATCTAAACATTTCTTTGAGCAGTATGGCCATTTTCATGATATTGATTCTTCTTATCCATAAGCATGATTTTTTAAATTTGTTTGTGTCCTCTCTTATTTCCTTGAGCAGTGGTTTGTAGTTTTCCTTGAAGAGGCCCTTCCTGTCCTTTGTATGTTGTATTCCTAGGTATTTTATTCTCTTTGTAGCAATTGTGAATGGGAGTTCACTCATGATTTGGCTCTCTGCTTGTCTATTTTTTGTGTACTAATGCTTGCAATTTTTGCACATTGATTTTGTATCCTGAGACTTTGCTGAAGTTGCTTACCAGGACTGCCTTACAAGAACTCCTGAAGGAAGCACTAAATATGAAAAGGGAAAACCAGTACCAGCCACTGCAAAAACACACTAAAATATGAAGACCAATGACGCTATGAAGAAACTGCATCAATTAATTTGCAAAATAAGCAGCCTACTTTTCTTAATGTCAATATTAAATTTTATGATCATGTAAAACAGTGACCTAAAGAGAGAAGTAGCTCACTTATCAAAGTTTTCCCCTACAAAATAATGTGGCCATAGTCAAACCATTATAAAATAATAATATTGTGAAACTGGATAGTTATGAACAACGGTTAAGCATTAGAAAGTCTGAACAAATTTGAGGCTAACTACTTATTGTTAGTCATCTAACAGAAATAAATGAATTATTTATCTGTAAAGGGTTTTTCTAGCAGGGTCAAGAATACCACTGTACTACCAAGCAGAGGGTATATGGAGTGAAAGCAGAGATCACAAGCAGGGAAAACTAGAATAAACTTCAGTTGCTCTATTAGTGCTCTGCAGAAGTATCTTTTGCAAGATTATTTATCCCCAGCTTTCCTTTATTTTGTATAGTATGCTAAGTAATAGCATACTATACAAAAAATTATTATCCTAATCTCCTAAGGTGTGAGCATAGAGAAGAGTATGAAACCACAGTTAAATGTAAGTCATCACAATCACACACCGAAAAACAAACAAACAAACAAACAAACAAAAACACACTGCTCAGCAAAGTATATTGCCCTAATATACTTTGCAGAATTATTCCTTTTTCAGTAGGTTTTACTTGGGTAGAACAAGCATTCAAAAACGCCAGAAGCAAGAAATGAAAGGAAAAAAAAATCGGATGTAGAAAATAAACCTCAACCGTTCCCTTTCATTTGAAGGGATAAGTAGTGTCTTCAACAACTTGGATGTCCACAAAAACAATAAATATTTTTCTTTTCATAGTTCATTGCATAAATCTAGAGCCAAGCATCCTATGATCTAGCAAAGTACAATTTTGTAGAAAGTAAAAACTTTACCTTATTCTTTAGAAATAAAACATTTAAGGAGAATTTCACATTTTTTCTGAAAATTCCCAATACCAATAATAGAACTTTGTTCTCTTTCAAGGTCAGAAGAAAAAGGAGAGAGGGAAACAGCAGATATACTTATTAAAAGATTAATCTTAAAAGGTGGGGAATCATTTTGAAAATATATGAATTACTGTCACGCAGAAAAACAGATTTATACTGTAGTAAGAAACTATACTTTCAAACATTTATAAGCCATATTTTATTGAAACTTGAGAGGGCCCAAATATTTCAGAAAAAACAACTCTCCAAAATGATGAAAGACTACATTCAGTAGTAAAACTTTTAAGTAAAAAAACAAGACAATTTATGTAATAAAGGAGAAAACTGTTTTGAAAATTTAGTCAATTAGCTCAAGAACTTTTTTTGGATTTTAAAGAAAATGAAAACAATGATAACTAAAAGGAGACAAAAAAATCTAATATAGGTATAATTGGAAAAATAGATAAAAGTAGTCAAAAAAGTTGAAGTAGATTAACAATATTTAAATCAAAATTGATTTACAATTACAATTAGAATTCAAATTATAATTAGAATTTTTAAATTAGAATTAAACTCAAAATTAAATTAGCCATGGATTTTAAATTAGAATTAGAATATGTAAAATAGAATTTAACATCATTCAAATTTTAATAAAATACCAAAATCACCTGCATTATATTTGAGTTTATGGTTCATTTACATATGTGGCCAACAGCATAACTTGCTACAACGTTCATAGGATATTTATTAATGACTAGATATTTCCCATGTGCAATTGCCTTGGTACTATGCAATTATGAGTGTTTCCTGGGTATCCATAATGAGTTTTCTTCTACATTACAAGGTACTGAGTCCAGTGGGTTTGATAAAAGCCTATAATACAATTTTAAATTTAAGATGATCAGTTCCAGTTATGATATTTTAAAAGTTTTCAGTTACAAGAAAAATCAGCATACATATGATGTTCTATACCACCATAAGTCAGTACTGACCAGAGGAAAAATATAGATGCATAGAGTACAATCCAGTACCTAACTTTAAGAAACTTCATCACACTGTCACTAAAAAATGTTTCATGAAATATTTAATAGATATTTATTTTCTGCAAGATGTATTCTAGGCACAGAAATTACAACCCTAAAGAAAACAGTATTATTAGCCTCAAGAATATTTCAGTAAAGAATCAATACAAATTAAGATGTGTCAACTCCGTGAAATATAAATAAAAATAATCATACGTAAGTACATAAGGATAAAACAATTGTTTCACCCAAGCTAATAGAAATTTTAAAAGAAGCCAGACTGACACATTTTTAGCAAAGTAGCAACAACTGGACTTACAGCTAGTTTTTTTTTTTTTTTTTTTTTTTTTTTGAGACGGATTCTCGCTCTGTCGTCCAGGCTGGAGTGCAGTGGCGCAATCTCGGCTCACTGCAAGCTCCGCCTCCCGGGTTCGCGCCATTCTCCTACCTCAGCCTCCTGAGTAGCTGGGACTACAGGCGCCCACCTCCACGCCCGGCTAATTTTTATGTATTTTTAGTAGAGACGGGGTTTCACTGCGTTAGCCAAGATGGTCTCGATCTTCTGACCTCAATGATCTGCCCGCCTTGGCCTCCCAAAGTGCTGGGATTAAAGGCATTTATAGGTAGTTCTTAATAGAAATTATAAAATCTGTAGAAAATTGAATATCGTATTCAATATAAAAGAATACGATTCAAATAAAAGAATAAAAATAAATCTGGCCAGAATTATAAGAGAAAAATCAAGACAGTGTGATATTTTGTAATCTAAAACAAAATTGTCAATGCAGTCAATGCCATGAAAGTTCAAATAAGATGAATATGGAGTTGTGTATCAGATTTAACTAAGTGATAACTATATCAAAAATGTTGATTAACTTTATTGCTTAACTTCCACTACATGTACAAGACTATGATTTTCTAGGATGCTAATTATTCCTTACTTTATGATAAAATTAGAGCGTGGTCTTGCCAGGCGCGGTGGCTCACGTCTGTAATCCCAGAACTTTGAGAGGCGGAGGTAGGCAGATCACGCGGTCAGGAAATCGAGATCATCCTGGCTAACACGGTGAAACCCTGTCTCTACTAAAAATACAAAAAAATAAATAAATAAATAAAAATAGCCGTGCGTGGTGGCGGGTGCCTGTAGTCGCAGCTACTCAGGAGGATGAGGCAGCAGAATGGCGTGAACCTGGGAGGCGGAGCTTGCAGTGAACCGAGATCCCACCACTGCACTCCAGCCTGGGCGACAGAGCAAGACTCAGTCTAAAAAAAAAAAAAGAAAAGAAAAGAAAAAAATAGAGCATGATCCATGAATTTTTTGTAACTGTTATGAAATAAAAAGTTGTTTCGTCATTTCTAGTTAGAAAAAAAAGCCACAAAACTCTTTTAGTTTAATAATTAACATATTTAGTACAATGTATTTTTTTTTAATCTTCCAAATTTAACTTGAGCTGCTATTTCTTCCCTTTCTATTTGGAGAATGCATTGGACAGGCAAACTCTCATAATAAACTCAAGGTGTGTTACAGCTTTTTTTGTTTCTGTGCTAGGAATTTTTCTCCTCCTTCAATAGTCACTGTTCTGTTTCAGCTTTCCTGGAGAATAAAAAGGAAAAATGGCAAAGTTAAAATTATAGTTGATTTAAAAAAAACTATTTTAATGACTGATAAGAAAAAGACAAAAAATAGAATTAGTGAGAATATAGATGTTTTGAACAGTATGATTAAAAACATTGACATAAATGACATGAATTGATCACTTTAATAACTGCACAATATTTCTCTTTTTAATTGCCTATGGATTCATTATAAAAAATAATCATAGGATGGACCATAAAGCCAAACTCATCAAATATCTGAAATGGAAATAATACAAAGTGTATTTCTTCTTTCAGTAGATGCTAAAATCTATGACAAAATCATGGCTTAAAAATGTCCAGCTATTTCAATATAAACAATACACTTTTAAATAATCTATGAGTCAAAGAAAAAATTATAAAGAAAATTAGAAAATGTATTAAACTTAATATAATAAAAATATGACCTATAAAAACTTTTTAGCATGTAGCTATACCAATGCCTTGACAAGATTTAGAATTTTTAATGCTTTATAATCTATGGTTTTTAGTTTTATGTAGTTCATAGTTGTATATGTAACAGTTTTAAATGTTTATATTAAACATTATATTATAAAAAATAATATGGATATTGACAAACGTATAACACGAGTTGCATTTTTAAAAATAAGAACCACAAAAATAATGATAATTGATTGGTAACTACCATTCATTAAAGAGAGAGAGAAAAAAAGAAAAGCATGAACAATACAGCAAAAACTTAGAAAAATATATATATATATTGAATATATTGATAGGCTAAATACTAAAACAATGTGAAATAATTAAACATTAGCTATACTACTCATTAACAGTACCAGTTTCATCGCAGTTTAAAATATATAAAGCAATCCCCAGAAAAAAATATTTATCGAATTCTGCTTCAGATTAAAATGCTATAGCCCTTTCCACTTCCATATGAAAAGCCAGTCTTTGGCTATATTATCTGTTTTCCTGGTAAAATAATAACGTGATATGTATTAAAATATAACTAAGTAACATTGTTCATAACATATCACTGATAAATTTCATATAGAATGAGAAGATCTTGAGATGAAATATAAATACCTAATGATATGCATTGTATTCTTATAAATAGCATGTCACTTCATGAAAATAAAAATAACTTATGAAATAAAAATACATATAAAACAGAAAATGTAAGAGGAAAAATAAATTAAAAACTGCTACATAGGTTTAAATGTTCTAAAATTCTAGAATGGTAAAGTCATAATTAGTATTTAATAATCGAAGGATACTATTTGTAATCTGTAATGTAACCACAAAAAAATGATAGAATGATGAAAATCATACAACTTAATGAAAGAAAAATAGATAAATAAAAGAATCCAAATAATTATAAAGAAGGAAAAAACTCAGAGTAATAGTAATAAAAGGACCATAGATCAAATAGAGCAGAAGCAGCAATATTGTGAAGATGAACCTAATTGTGTCAACAATCACATGAACTCTAAATTAAGCAAATATTCCAATTTAAAGACTAAGATTTTCACACTGAATACTCCTACTTTTCCTTCTCCTCTTAGTAATAATAAAATTAACAATAATAATAATTAGAGGAAGAAGAAGAAAAAGAAGAAGAAAGCTTGAATCTGCCTAAAGAAGACCATTTCGTCTTGGTGTGAGTAATGGTAACTATTTGTTAATATAACAAAGCAAGAATACCTAACAATACTAAAAAATTTTAAAACTGAATAATTTACACAAGATAGATGTGGTAATTATTATAAATCTATAGTTGTTTGTCGTGTAATACTTACTTAAGGATAGAGATATATAAAAACCAAAACAATATGGCTACTATAAGACCATATGTTTTAATGTATATTAAAAAAGGAAGAATTAATCGATAGTTTTAAAAGCTAAGAAAATATGGGATTAGGAATGAGAGAGTTTCTGTATCACTGTATTTTTTTAAGTAACTTTGGGTTATTAGTTATATATAATATATAAGAGATATAAGATTACATCTATTATATATTATTATACATAATACATATATATATTGGTTTCTTTTTTTGTTTGTCGTTTCCTGATAATATACTTCTGAATATACTGTTGGTAAGTGTGGCTTATAGTAGAGTTGTGAGCCTGAATGTTTAGGGAAAATGGAAGAGAACTTTTAAAATGTTACAAATGAAGAAGCTTGTGACAGACCAATATATTATTATATATAATAGATGTAAATTTGTGCATAGTGTAGTTTTCTATATATGCTTAAGTAAAATGTCAATAAAATATGTATCCAAAAGGTACATTGTAGTCTATAAAAGACGTGATGACAAAGAAAGTCAAAAAAATGTAAATAGGCAAATATATGTCAGGCAAATTTTCAGGTGGAAAGTAAGAGTGATAAAATTTATATTAAATTATGAATCAGAGCAACATGGTTCAAAGTCCTAGTGGATTCTCTGATGGTTCACTCACTTCCCCTTTTCTCTGCCAACCCAACCATTTTGCAATTCTTATAAATATCATTTTCTAATTTCTCACAGTTAGGTTTTTCATTGGGCACTGTCTTCAGCCACAGGAACTACTTTATACAAGTATGTTCATTTCCAGGCGGCAGTCAGTGGCCCATGACTGACTGCTAACTCAAGTATAAAATGTGCCACCCTGTGTCTCAATGTGAGACAACTCTAAGACACACCGCAGCTCCAGAGAGCCTTCAGGATTGGCTGAGGCCTCAGCTACAATTACACTGGAAGTCCATGCCACTTGACTCAATCCTCCTCTTTTCACTTCCTATAAAGGCATATCACCTGACAAAACTCATTTATAAGCATTCTGCACAGAATTTATTTATTTCAAAATCTATTTAAAGAAACTCTTGCTAGGTTAGAGTGATTTTTATGTGATTTTGAGTGTGCTTAATAATTAGGACCTCACTATTCCACAAGAACTTCGAGCCAATTAAGAAAGACAATCAAGTGGTAGACAAATATCAAGGTATCAGCTTTATTATCAATAGAACTACATTGGAAAATACGACTTACACATGTAACAAAAGTGGACACATCAAATTACACTGCTTTACTCTCAGCCCTCTCTGCCCCCTTCATGTCAATTACTGCAGAAATCACAGGTACTCCACACACTAAGCTTATCATTCATTGTAAACTGGGTGCCATTATACCAGTGGCCATAAGATAACCTCTCTGAGGGAAGGTCGGATCCTAAGGAGGAAATGGAGGGAGAGTCAGAGATGCCCACACCAAGTCCCTTAATTCAAACTAATGAAGAAGCATCATACCCACTCTAGACAAAGCATGAGTGAAACAGAGAGGACTCTGCTGTGCTTCTAAAAAAAGTATGTTTTTCTCCTAACAATGCTGATAAAATGTAAAAGCAATAAAATGAAATATTCTAATTAGAGGAGATGGTGCTGGAATGCTGTGGCCTGAGGTATATTTGTTCATTTATCCATTCACTCCTTCATTCAATAAATGCTTATTGTATGTCCTTTATATGTCAGGCACTATAAGCTATTGATATAGTTTCCGTAGTTAGGGATAAATCCTAGTAGAATGCAAGCTACCACACGGGCTGATCTATTGATTAGCCTTTTTTTTTTTAAATCTGCCAGTAGTTAATAAATACTTGCTGAATTAACAAATAATAATGTTAAGAAAAAATACTCTTAGAAATATGTCAATTGTAACATATCCACAAATTTCATTTCACGTAATGAACATACAAACTACCAAAATCAATTCAACAAAGATTAA
This sequence comes from Pan paniscus, assembly GCF_029289425.2. NCBI lineage: Eukaryota > Metazoa > Chordata > Mammalia > Primates > Hominidae > Pan > Pan paniscus. The sequence goes on along the minus strand of NC_085926.1, from coordinate 84,557,766 downwards.
GAATACTGTCTTAAAACAATAATTAAGGAAAAATTGATGAAGTTGGTGAAGGCACTCCCACAAGAGAGTATAACTTCCTTAAATAGAATGATTTGTGAATAAATTCAAAATCACATTTGGAAAAACCAAAAAAAATCTAAGTAATTTAAAATTTTCTAGAGCCTACGATTAGAGGAAATTTTTTTTCAGTTACTTATGGAACTTCAGCATTTCATGGTATAGAAACCTAAAAAAACGAGAACCACAAATGTATTGTATATCAATATCACCTTTTCATACTCTTATGAATTCTCAAATAAAATGTCAGTACTGAAATATTCCAATATGTTAATATAAATCATCATGTAGATTTATAATGTGAAAACAGCAATAATTTAACATTACTATATTTCAAATCTTATGTAAGTATTGCTATTGGTGTTCACTATCTTGCAGAAAAAGCGCAAGTGACTGTAAGGAGACTAGACTATGCAAACTCCAAGTCTTAAGAGTCGTAGGCTGGGTATGGTGGCTCACGCCTGTAATCCCAGCATTTTGGGAAGCCAAAGCAGGAGGATTGCTTGAGCCTACGAGTTTGAGACCAGCCTACGTAACATAAGAAGACTCTGTCTCTACAAGTAAAATTAAAAAATTACCTGGGCATTTTGGCACATGCCTGTAGTCCCAGCTACTTAAGAGGCTGAGGTAATTTGGTCATAATAAAAATCTGGTTATTGTTAATTTGTTCAACAACTTGTTTGATTAAAGTTAGAGACGATGAAAAATTATTTAGTCAGATTAAAAGTTTCCTAACTTCATTGCAAGTACTGACTATAACAATTTTCAAAGACAAATTAATATTATCACAAATTTGATTCTAAGCCAGAAAAAAAAAAACTATTGATTCAGTTCCCTTAGGAAATTTCAAATGAGTGAAATATTTAGTTAGAAGAAGCATTTTAAAATTTTTATCAACCAACTGACTTTTTATCAGCTGTATACTTTTTAAAGTATTTCTTGACAATAGCATTTCGGGAAAAATGTAAAATGTGTGTTTTTTTTTATTTTTTAGAGAATTAAAGTGATTAAGGAATTGGGTCACATTTTAACTAGTAATCATGGACTTTTTAGCATGAGAGTTTCTTCCATGGAAAGAATCCTTAATAAGTCAAGGAACTGAAGTACTGCAAACAAGACAGTAAATCCAAATTCAGAAGATGCATCCCTCCCAGTAAGAATATTGCCCTACACTTTCAGGGCAAAGAGGTCAGATGAAATCAACTTGCCACCAAGTATCTGGTTGGTCTCTTTTAGAAAGGGTACCCTACTTAAACACCATTATGTTCTTTGTTGCAGTGAGGTTAGACAACAGCGGTGGCATTAGTGAGGTCAGCCTTTGGAAGAAGTAGCCCATGAATTTGATTAATGCATTATCTCTATTCTTGCAATATAGCCTTCGTGTTTATGGGCAAGAGCTGAGGTACCAAAAGACAGAGGATGGTTTCATCCTCCTCATTCAGAGGGGGACCTCCAGGAGTTTAGTTATTTTGCCAACCTGGTGAACTCTTGAGTGAGCTGGGTGAATATGAATATGGGCACCAATAGTGTCTGCTATACTTATTGTCCTTAAGTAATTTTTCATACCAAGAATGCATGCTCCTCAGAAATATACATTTCACATTGTAAAAAATTAAATCTGTATTACTTGCAAAATTTCTTTGACAAACAAGCAGTCAGATGTATTGCTGTCTTGTTACTTAATACTACTGCTGAAGTTTAGAAAGAGGTCTGTCAATAGTCCTTGCCTTATATAAGGTAATGAATAGCACTTTAGTCTCTAGGCCCCTTGAGTATATGAGATGTTTGCTATATTACCAATTTCAAAAGTATGAGAATTACATCTAGGCCAAAGAAAGGCACCACCTACATGGGTTCCCTAAGATGCCACAGGTGAATGGCAGAATTGATCGATGATTCTTTCTCAGATAAATCTTAAAGTGAAGCTGATATCAGCGAATTATCTGATATTATTTTGAGAATCTGCTCAATCTTTAATTTTTATGTATAACATCGTATTTAGGGGCCCTCATAGCCATCCCATCTATCTCCTCCATTCATTCCACAAGTCCGTTCCTTCCAAAAAGAAATACTGAAATGCAACTTCCCACATGTGTTTCAGGATGTCCATTTCTGCTTTACATTATTTGATATATGGTTCCTTCTTATAGTTGTTGAAATGTTCGACATTTAATCTTCAGTACACCTATGAAGACTACATTTACACAGTTCCAAATGGCAAGCCTCTTGTATTTTCCCAAGCAGACAAAAATCATGCAGCTTCTACAGGCTTCTGAGTGCTGTATATGAATCTCAATCTCAATTCAGATTGCCATTCACTCATTCTAGATATTGAGATGGTCCTTCACTAAAGGTTGGTCTTCATGGTTCTATATCCATAAATAATTTTTACAGTAGGATGTCACACATTTTCACATAACTAGGAATATCTGTTTCCACTTACAGTTTCTTTTATTTTTTGATCTATCTCTAAGATGATAGGTTTTATCGATGTTCTTTTGACGTTTTGGTGGCTGTTGAAAGTGGAATAAAATACTCATAAATACAAAAATACACACAAATATATGTGATTTTCAGATGTTGATTTCGCTAGTGATTTTCTTTCATATCTTCCCATGTTTTTTTGGACTAATGTTAATCTTAAGTAAAGGTTTCCCTGTAACACTCAGTCTTAAAACAACCAATATCAGAAAAAAAAAAAAACAAGAGGAGATGTTGAAAGCACACGTCTCTAAATTTTCACGTCTAAAAATTTGTCATGGTTTATTCCGACTCTATCTTTAGATCTATACATAAAATATTGTATTGGGATATACATGGTAAAGATATACTTGCAATAAATTCAAGGGAAGGAGTTTTGAAAAATTATTTTTTATTGAAGCTGCCTCAAACTACTCAAAAAAGGATGAGTGAGGACAAACAAACAAGCAAGCAAACAGAGCAAAAAACAAAACAAAACAAACAACAACAGCAAATCCACACGTCAAAACCTGAGGCAGTGCAGGCTCCAAGTGTGGATGAGAACAGTAACTCAATGATATCATGAGCATTCTTGAAATGCCATCTTCGGGCTTATAGAAAGATGGCTTTAGCAGTTACTTCCATGCATAATGTATCTATGGAAAAATAAGAGACTATCTCTGTGCTTATTTTACTTTTAGTAGTGAAGAAACTTTTAACAACACCCCCCTGATCAAAACTGGCCAACTTCCTACTCCTTATTGTCAATAATTAAAATTCAATTGGCCATTCCTAAACAAGTCACAAGACCTCTCCACCAGCTAATACTGGTAAATTAATATAATTACCGTGACTAACTTAGACAATTGAGGTGAAATAGAATAGAAATGAAATCATTCTGCATATTTTAAATCGATTTTTAAAATATATAAGTAAGCTGTTTTATATACATTAGAATGCTGACTTGGCAAATTCTCATTAAATTGATTAATTTGTTATTTGATTAAATAAAATGTGTAGGTCAGCAATTGCATAATCTTAATTTTGTCACTTCTTTCAAATATGTATACTGTTTTTCTTACTGCATTGTATAAAACTTCAACAGACTATTAAATAATAGAGATGATAACAGCCGTTAGGACTCTGTTTGCAATTTAAGTAAATCCAAATCAAATTCACTTACATATTAAAAACCAGTATATAAAGTGAATCAGCACTTGACTAAGCTCCAGAGGAAGAATTGACTTCAGGCATGACTGAAACTATAACCACAAAATATGTTCTGAGGGATATTTCTTTCCACGTCTCTCAACTCTGCTTTTATTTGCATGCTATTCTCATTCTTTCTTACAACAAATGAATTCTTTCGTTAAGCCCGTAAAATAGATGTCAGCCACTTCAGTTTATAACATCCATTCAGCTTCTAATCCCAAAGCTGAGGAAATGTCTGTACTGAATATACTGGCATAAATGCCCCAGAGAATGTGCTGATTGGCCCCATTTGGGTAAAGTGTTATTGTTAAATCACTTACTGCATCTAGCCAGGATACTGATGGACTTTTATTAGTCAAATCTGGGTCGTGGATTTATCACTGGAGATGAGAAAAATAGCCCCACATAAACCGTATCGAACATGAGACAGATGGTTTCAAAATAGGTATTAAATAGGCTGTGCTATATGTCAGTAAAAAGTAAACCACACATCTCAGTGGGTTAACAGAAAAAGTTTGTTGTTTACTTATGTTATTATCCAATACAATTAGTGGTGATGGTGGTCATGGGTGTTCTGGTTCCTGCAGTGACTCAGGGACCTAGGATCCTTCCAAGTCGTGAATTTGACATCTTCCAAAAATGGCTGAACATCTCAAAGTATTTCAGCTTGAAGCCAGAGGTGAAGAGAAAAAGTGAGGAAAAGATAAAATTGTCTTCGTATGGAATTTACATAACATTTGTGGTATTTTGTGGTATTTTATTGGTAAGAACTAATCACAGGAGCCCAAATAGATGAACTATGTCTTGGAAATGTAGTTTATCTGTGTACTCAAAGAGAGAAAATCTGTTGCTGATGATATAACCAGTCCCTTCCATAGGACTTGGTAGTCAAATTTTATCTGTTCAATATGTTACCATCCAAATTATTTTCTTACCTTATTGTGCAAAGTGTTAATGCTTCACTATTAAGTAGTACAATATATGGTGATTTGAAATATAATTATATATTATGGAAAGGAAGGACTCTTTCTGCACTGGCAATTTATTATTGTGTAATAAACTTCAAAGCTTAGTAGTTTAAGCTGTATGATTTACATTTTCTAATTAGTCTATGGTTTGGCAATCTGGGTGGCTTCTGCTCGTCTTCCCTGGAATTGCCTGTGGATGCAGTCATCTGACAGCTCAACTGAGAATGGGAGGTTCAAGACGGCTTCACTCTGATGTCAGGCAGGTGGTGCTGGTTGCTGTCTGGGGTGTCCTCAGTGCTGTCTTATTCCCTACTATCCAAAATCATCTTCTGAATAGAAAGTCACTTGTAAAAGGTGAAAGCAGGAGATGCCATGCCTCTTAAGGGTTAGCATCCTAAAGTCTGACACAATTTTTACTACATTCTGTTAGTGGAAGAAAGTATCCAGCACAGACTCAACAAGGTACAAAGATGGATCCATCATTTAATGGGAGTAGCAGTGATGTCACTGAAGAAGAGAGTAGACACAGGGAAGAGTAGTTTATGGTGGCTTTCAGGATTTTGTTATTTTATTTTGAATTTATATCAGAAATAGATATTGAGAATTATTAAATACTTTTCTGCAATAATTAAGTTTATAGTATTCTTATTCTTCTCTAATTTCTAATTGAGAGTACCTATGTGGATGCATCCTCTAAAAACATATCTTTGTGTTCATGGGATAAAACATTTCCTCATGCAGCAGTATATAATAATTACTGAGATTATTGATTCTGAAGTAAGATAAAATGTTTCAGAATCCTTTCAGCTATTCTTCCTAGCTGCAGTTTATTCCTATAAACTAGTAGTGTTTAACATATTCTTTTATTCCAATCAATAAGAACTTTGTAAAGTCTGAAAAACTCAAATTTTCTTCTACATTACACATATTTTTTGGTAGATTCACTTCGGCAGTCATGATCATTAGTCTATAATGTTTGACAGTGGGTTGTATGTTCTCTGTAATTTAATGTGATTTGCATATGTGTCCTAGGAGCAGTAAAACTATTTCAGAATTCAATGGGAAAAGATGTGGCCCTTGGGAATCATCTTATTAGCATGCAAGAACAACTCTTCCAGCAAAAGCATGTGTTAAAAGAACAGTGCTTTCAGCAATGCATTGGAAATCCTTTAGCCAGTAAGCACACACTTTTGTGGAGAAAAGTCATCAATGTGAGACGCTCCATGACACCTCAAGAATTTAAAGAATGACATTCAAGGAACTGATTTGTGCTAACAATTCTAACTGAAATAACTTTTCCACTTTATTTTAAAAACTTCTCACAAAAGGTATGTTAGGTTATAAGAATAGTCAGTGGAAAAAATATTATTAATACATGTTAAATTCTTAAGTGTTCCAGAATAAGCCAGAAAAACTGTTTTCAATTATTCTTTCATTTTTATTTATTTAAGTAATTATGAAATAGCAAAATTCATAAGGAAAATGTCCCCAGATAATTTTAAGACAATAATTACATAGTTGTTTTATTAATTATTAAGCTGTGCATTTTCTACCAAAGGAATGGTGGTGCATTTTCTATTTTTATGTCAACATTAATGTCAATAAAATCTATAAAATTTATTTACAGTTTTTAATCCTCTTAAAGTCCAGTTATTATTTCACTCAATGAGTATTTATTATATATTATGTAAAAAACTATTGTAGTATCCTTATCTTCACATTCTCAATTTCTAATCTCTGTTCCAAATATTCTATCTCAGAAACATCACAAATGCATCCCCTATCCTACATTCCAACTTCCATAGGCTGACTATAAACTTGATAACATGCTGAAGATCATCATGGAAAACATTCCAGGGACTCTAGAAAACATTTATGCATATGTATGCCCTGTTAGGTGAAGGGGCATGTCTTAACAATCTTTAAACTAAATCCAAAATTCATTTTTAAAAATGATGACCGGCTTGGCGTGGTGGTTCATGTCTCTAATTACAGCACTTTGGGAGGCCAAGACTGGCAGTTCGCTTGAGCCCAGGAGTTCAAGACCAGCCTGGGTAGTATGGCCGAACCCCGTCTCTACAAAACAATACAAAAATCAGCAGGGGCGTGGTGGCACATAGTCCCATCTCCTCAAGAGGCTGAGATGGCAGAATCACATGAGCCCAGGAGGTGGAGGTTGCAGTTAGTCAAGATCAGGCCACTGTACTCCAACCTGGATGACAGAACGAGACTCAAAAATAAAAATAATAATAAAATAATAATTTTTTTTTATTATACTTTAAGTTTTAGGGTACATGTGCACATTGTGCAGGTTAGTTACATATGTATACATGTGCCATGCTGGTGCGCTGCACCCACTAACTCGTCATCTAGTATTAGGTATATCTCCCAATGCTATCCCTCCCCCCTCCCCCCTCCCCACCACAGTCCCCAGAGTATGATATTCCCCTTCCTGTGTCCATGTGATCTCATTGTTCAATTCCCACCTATGAGTGAGAATATGCGGTGTTTGGTTTTTTGTTCTTGCGATAGTTTACTGAGAATGATGGTTTCCAATTTCATCCATGTCCCTACAAAGGATATGAACTCATCATTTTTTATGGCTGCATAGTGTACAACCATTGTGGAAGTCAGTGTGGCGATTCCTCAGGGATCTAGAACTAGGAATACCATTTGACCCAGCCATCCCATTACTGGGTATATACCCAAAGGACTATAAATCATGCTGCTATAAAGACACATGCACACGTATGTTTATTGCGGCATTATTCACAATAGCAAAGACTTGGAACCAACCCAAATGTCCAACAATGATAGACTGGATTAAGAAAATGTGGCACATATACACCATGGAATACTATGCAGCCATAAAAAATAAAATAATAATTTTAAAAAACACAATCAAGTAGATTTTCACGCAATAACTGGATACAACTTTTATTATATTTTTAGCAATTTGGACAAACAGAAATTGAAGTAATTTACATTTCTTAATTATAGCTTTTCAAGTGTGTACGTTATATATTTTATTGGTTAATGATATTTATTATTACCAAGATAATTATAACACATGAAGTGAAGAAGGTAGAAATGGTGCTGGAATGAAGAATGATAGGTAAATAAGTAGACTTGAGAATTACATGAATTTGTTGTCATCAGATAAACCAACAGTTTTAAACATGTTTCATGAGTTGTTTATAAAGCTAAATGTGTGTTTATGAAAATAAAGATCATCAATTTGCATATCATTCTATGTGGAGACAATACCAAAATAAATGTCTGCAGATAGCCTATATAATTTGTGAGAATAGACCTGCCATTGTTTTAAATCATGATCAAATAAAATTTAAAAGGAGATAAGCAAGTGGTGAATTCTTGTCTGTATATAAAACACATTCCCAATAAACACGTTGGCCACTCAGTTTATCTACATTTTTTATTTATGCATTTTAACCTATTGGCAACATTTGGTAACAATATAAATGATTGTGCATATATAATGGGAGTGAATAATTGTTTAGCATCCCATAATTCCCTAATTTTAAATGCCTGACTTTTATATGATGTTGAAAATATAATTCTGATATGGTGTGATTCTTCTCTACATTTGTTTGAATATTTTATATCTCTATCTAATTATTAATACAACAAGATGCCTCCTCATTTATTGTAATCCTATAACCCTATAACATCATTTATATTGACTTATTTGGGTACTAACATTTTGCTGTATTCGAAGATAGCATACATCGTTTTATTTTATAGGTAATGGCCTTTAATGATACTCTGAGTAAAATTCTGTACAAAGAACCTCACAAGAGGAATATTTTATATTTTTCATGAGCAGTCATTTTACCATGTACTCTACAGACCATTCCCCGCTCCCCGACCCCTAGGCCGCAGACTGGCACTGGTCCATAGCCTGTTAAGAACCGGGCTGCACAGCAGGAGGTGAGCCGCAGCTGAGTGAGCATTATGGCCTGAGTTCCGCCTCCTGTCAGGTCAGCTGCGTTAGATTCTCACAGGAGGGCAAACGCTATTGTAAACTGTGCATGTGGGGGATCTAGGCTGGAGCTCTTTATGATAATCCAACAGAAACCATCACCCACTGCGTCCCTGGAAAAACTGTCTTCCACGAAACTGGTCCCTGGTGCCAAAATGTTGGGGACCGTTGTTGTAGGCCATAGCTTGCCTGTAGTATTTTCCTACTGAATACAATTTTATGTTAATATTGTTTTACAAATGCAGGAAGAAGACTATAATGTAAGTGGTTTATCTAAGAATCAATATGGAAAGACTGTGATTTATATATAATTGCATGATTCCATGTGTGCTGCTACCATATTTAAATGTAATGAAGCCCTGAAATCAAATAGAACATTAACCAACAAACAAAAAACCTCAGAGATGTAATTGGAAACAAGTCTGTTTTAGATTTTTACAGGTAATAATCTTGTTAAGATATTAAAATTAAAATATAATTTTCAAAACTGTGGAATAATGGTTTAACTTTTTTCCAGTCTTCAGTAAAGTTGCAATTTTTTCCTTATATTTTGCTACAGTAACAGTGCCTTATATTGACATGATACTTTGTAGTTTTTATCTTTATAAGGCAATTTTGTATGATGTAATTATTTTAATCCTCATGTCAACCTTGTTAATATTTTTTAACCTTGCAATTATGGAGGAAAAAAACTGATACTATAAATAGGATACATGACTTATTCAGAGTCATACAGCTGGCAAGCAGATACAGAAGTCAAAGCAAGACACTTCCACTTTTATGACTGACAGCTTTGCACAATACCCCACACATTCCATCCCAAAGCATAGAGTAAATACATGGGTTCAGTAATTCTCATGTTGTTTGCAACATCTTTGTCATTTGAGGTTATAAAAAGCACTGCTATATTTTATTATTATAGCTACAGTTATTTCACATGTACTCCTTTCCTTCACAGCATGTGTGCTTTTAATCCATCCTGCTGAATTTCTAGAGATTCCAAAGAAATATTTCAATACGCTTCCAATAATTTCAACATTATATATGTTCTATATTTTTTATTTATTCTTTTCAAAACAATATTTAACAGATATATAAGCTGGTCCTTTTTTGACAAATTTTTGGAGGGTTACATGTTATTTTCTCTCCAAATCATATTTTAAACTTGCAAACAAACACATTTACTAAAGATAAGCAATTAAAATTACTTTTTTAAAAATTTTATTATTATTATACTCTAAGTTTTAGGGTACATGTGCACAACGTGCAGGTTTGTTACATATGTATACATGTGCCATGTTGGTGTGCTGCACCCATTAACTCGTCATTTAGCATTAGGTATATCTCCTAATGCTATCCCTCCCGCCTCCTCCTACCCCACAACAGTCCCCGGTGTGTGACGTTCCCCTTCCTGTGTCCATGTGTTCTCATTGTTCAGTTACCACATAAGAGTGAGAACATGCGGTGTTTGTATTTTTTGTCCTTGCGATAGTTTGCTAAGAATGATGGTTTCCAGCTTCATCCATGTCTCTACAAAGGACATGAACTCATCATTTTTTATGGCTGCATAGTATTCCATGGTGTATATGTGCCACATTTTCTTAATCCAGTCTATCATTGTTGGACATTTGGCTTGGTTCCAAATCTTTGCTATTGTGAATAGTGCCGCAATAAACACACGTGTGCATGTGTCTTTATAGCAGCATGATTACATCCCATTACTGGGTAAAATTACTTTTTATAAATGTTTAATTATGGTAAAAGTATATAACATAAACATTTTTGACATATGAAAACAAGGAAAGAAGAAATTTGCTGCCATAATTACAAATGTGAGTACATTAATTTACAACTCTGAGTGACATCTATCACATCATAGTTTAATTGATTCTTTATTCTTGATCAATTGCGGTTAGGACATGGTATAATAAGGTGATTCAAGAGCTTACAAAAATTAGTTACAATCAACATTTAAATGATGTAATTATTATAGAAACAACCATGACAAATTGTTTTTAAGGAAGAAGCTCAGAAGGTTTTGGAATTGCCACATAAAATAAGATAAACTTGTCTTTGGAAACTAAGACAAATAAATGAAAAATGTAATCTAAAAGATTGTTTGTATCTTGTTTAAAGAAATATTACATTACAGATTTGTGATTTTCATTAAGTTCAGAAAGACTAATTCATCGTACCAGTATTTTCTTGTGTTCATCTGGTATGGTAAAGATAAAAACACATCTGATACACTCAAACTTTTTATTACTGCAAAAGTCTACCAGTTGTGTGGCAGAAGGGTTCACTATATTTAATCAGGGATTGTTGAGAGTAGTTTTTAATACCATTCTTCCTCAATGTATCCTGAAATATTCTGTATATTAATTGGGTTTCAAGTGACTAAGTCCATAAAAATACCCCCTCAGACAGATAATGATGATTTTGGAGACTGAGATTGCACACTGTAAGTTAATATATATTTTGCTTTAATGAAATTAGTAACTACCATTTAATAATAACTTCACAAGGGTCAACCTCTATATTATATTTTTTACAGCACCACCTTATTAGATCATCAAAACAAATCTGTGAAATCCAATTATGGAAGTGAAAAATGAGCCTTAAAGAAGTTTAGAAACTGGCTCAAGGTCATATGACTATTAAATGTCTGAGAAGCAGAGGCTATTTGATCTTATTATATTAGGTTATTATAAGAAACAGTGCAATAAAGCTCATTTCATACATGCTTGAAGTATAATGTTGAAAAGTATGTATACAAAATCACAAAATATATTTTTGGTCTTATATATGATTGCAACCTTGAAAAATGCTAAGAGTAGATGTTAAATGTTCTTGCCACAAAAATATAACCATGTGAGGTAGTGCATATAATTAGTTAGATTTTAAAATTCCCTGAAATATGTATACTTCATTTTTACATGATAGATAAAATTGTGTCAATTTAAAAAAATCATTTAAAAAAATTTAAAAAGAAATTTTTGCCGCATCAGCATGAAAGATTATTTCTCTTGAACGAATGTGAATGGTTTGCTTTCAATTTTTGGAACTTTGGATAATTAATCTTATTTTACTTCAGAGCCACATTTGTGAGATATGTTTTTATAATAAATTTGAACTTGTCATTTGAGGGAATAGGTGTTTTTAGGACTATTGTTTATTCTCTATCTTTATTGGCCCAAATATTTATGCGTTGTTGCCTTTCTAACAAATTCTGTTTCTCTGAGTTAGGTGACATCCAGCAAATAGTGGAATTAGTTCAATATGTTCCCCAAAGTAAGTCAGGATATGGTCTAGCTTTTCAGAAGGAGAAAGCTGCTATGCAACTAACAGCCATCATTTATATCAGCTTTACCTGTCATAAATTCCAACCTATGTATCTCTTGACATTTAGGAGGGACCCTTGGAATGTTGTACATGCCACATATTCTCTATTTTTGAAATAAATTATAGTAAATACCTTCTAAACCCTAATAAGCATCATGTCCCTAGTAATAATACATCTAGGAAAGAGGAAACAGTGAGTTAAATTGTATCCCTCAAAATTCATATCCTTCTGTTTCCTCAAAATGTGAACTTATTTGGAAATAGGATCTTTTGCAAGTGTGATTATGTTGAGGTCATACTGATTTAGGATTGGCCCTAAATCCCCAGTGACTGGTATAATTTTAGTAAGTGTAGCAATGTAACTCTCATAAAAACTAGAATAATAAGCAGAAGATGTTTATTGAATATCAGCTGAGAACATGGGCACTGCATGTTAATTAAATATACCATTACAGATAAATGTTAAACATAGAGATTAATTTAATTATTTGATTGCATGAAACTGTGATAGGCAGCCTCATCCACTCCACAACAGGAGACAATTGCAGATGGCAAAAGGACACTGGAAGACCGCCGGTTTTAAAGTTCTTTTTCCATGGATGGCGCTATAACAGGGTGTGACAACATTTGTCTCAATGATTCTTTTGTTCTATGCTTCCACATCTGGTAAAACCTACGTTCTGACTGACTTGGGGGGAATATTAACACATTTAATAAGTAAAATTGCATTCTTGGAGACCCAGAAATATTTTAAGTGACCTTGTAATCTCCGTAACGATCCATTATGCAGATTCTAACATTTAGTGTACTAGGGCAACATTCTTCTAATCTCTGACTTTTTTAGGGATGCTTTATAATATTTTTAATAGAATGAAAAGATACTCATCTTAAAGAAACTTATATGATAATTGAAATTATAGAGAAATTAGAATTAAACAACTTCTTTAATTTTAGCCTAAAACTAGCTCTGGAACCTCTATGATTCTAAAACAATAATAACAATAATGATAATAGTCTTGATTCTATTTTGTTCAGAGACTCAAAGATGACTTCCTGTTTCCTTTTTTTATTAACTAAACTTTAAAGAGCAGGTCAGTTACTATGCTCGCTAACGCTATGAACTTTTTACAGTTCCACTTTTCGCTTTTGGAAATTTGCTGTAATAATAGCAAGTTTGAGCTAGCAGTTCTTCATACACTCACAGTCAGAAAAATTGAAAAGACTTATGATTCAGGAAAACAATGACCTATTACTAACACGCATAGTGATACGTAGTTTTATTTCTCCCATTGGAGAAACCTGCAACTTCCTGCTAAATGGCTTTGTGTTCAATACACATTTGCTGGACTGAGATGTGCTATAATTAGAGCTATCACTAAATCATTATCACATTATACCACTTTCTAGTGCCTCATCCAAAACTCAGTGGGGCAATTCCATCTCTTCTCTGCTGGTAGAGAGCCACAGTAATATCCTACAAGCCAGAGCTGCTCAGCTTCCTACTTGAAAACACCCTAAAAAGGGCTCTCTGATAGGGGAACAATTGGTATTTGAATGTGGGGATGCTTCCTGATGAGGAAAAGCAAACAAGCAAGAAAGAAAACTTTCAAAGGAACCTGAAGCAGCTTGGAGCAGTCTTTTATTCCTCAGGAAGGCACACATGAGGAGACAAGCGAGAAGGAAAAGTTGATTTTAAGTAATTTGGGGAAGAAAATGTGAGAGTAGAGGGTCCGAGTGTCTTAAAATGAGAAAGATTCTGTACCTGATGACTGAAGGGCTAAAAAATAAAATAGAATAAAAAGAATCTGCTACTCAGGCAGGGTTTTGCATCCAGCTGGAAGAAAAGAGAGTAAAATATAGAAACTGATTGCCGAGGTTTAATTTGCATCTCTCTCATTTGCTGTGTATTCCCACAATGAGACTGTACTTCTCCCTTTTCATTCTGTAATCTGTCCTGCCCCACTTAGATCTTCATCCCCAAACTCTTACCTTAAAATTCACACTCCCCCCTTCTACTTCAAAGTTCCAGAAATCAGAGTGCAGTTGCCAGAGTAATGAAAGGGCTCAGGGTTTTAGAAATGTAAATGTAGTTGTAGTGTTTAAGGTGGTGTTATAGTGTGCAAATAACATTACATGGGAATTTTAAAAAGAGATACCTTGACACCCCGTATCACTGACTAATGTTTCCTGGGATCCTCAGCTTTTTCATATGTCAATTAAAGATATTAATACTGGCCCTTCCTACTTCACAGAAGTGTTATAAGGCACAAGTTATCAAGATAGCAGAAGTCTTTTAAAATGACAAATTATAAGTCAGGAAACAACAGATGCTGGAGAGGATGTGGAGAAATAGGAACGCTTTTATGCTGTTGGTGGGAGTATAAATTAGTTCAACCATTGTGGACGACAGTATGGTGATTCTTCAAGGATCTAGAACCAGAAATACCATTTGTTCCAGCAATCCCATTACTGGGTATATACCCAAAGGATTATAAATCATTGTAGTATAAAGACACATGGACACATATGTTTATTTCAGCGTTATTCACAATACCAAAGAATTGGAACCAACCCAAATGTCCATCAATGATAGACTGGATAAAGAAAATTTGGCACATATACACCATGGAATACTACTCAGCCATAAAAAAGTGTAAGATCATGTCCTTTGCAGGGACATGGATGAAGCTGGAAACCATCATACTCAGCAAACTAACACAGGAACAGAAAATCAAACATCACATGTGCTCACTCATAAGTGGGAGTTGAACAATGAGAGCATTATGGGCACAAGGAGGAGAACATCACACATTGGGGCCTGTTAGGGAGTGGGAGGCTAGGGGAGTGGTAGCATTAGGAGAAATACCTAACGTAGATGATGGGTTGATGGGTGCAGCAAACCACCATGGCACGTGTATACCTGTGTAACAAACCTGCAAGTTCTGCACATGTGTCCTAGAACTTAAAGTATAATTTTAAAAAAATGACAAATACCATACAAAGATGAAGTACTCTCCAGGTGAGAAGGAGAGTAAAATTATCTGCATGACTAAAATAAACTTTTTAAAATGATATAAAACATAGTTATTGATTTAATAGAGACTGTGTTTTACCTGCAGCACATTTGGTTAAACACTTTGGCTTGTTTTCACCTCTACAGCCTCTTTGTGTTAAGTCCTGCTGACATTTTCAGGCTTTCACTCTAGGAAACAGGAGCATCCTTGCTGAATGGTCGCTATCCTTTCTGTACAGATATTGACTCATCTGGGGTGAATGCACTATAAGAAGGAGAATTGGGATTTTAATTTACTAAGCAGGGAGGCAAATTATGTAATTAGCTGATAAGCAGTTAAGCAGAAAAGTAACAGACGTAATCTTGTAGGGGACACATTGGAATCACATAAGACTTATAAATATTTTCTTACATAATTTTTGAATTTAAGAAACCTGTACTCTGCATAGACTTACTGAATTATATTCCATAAAAATTCAACATAGGACCTGCATTTTTCCATTGTTTATTTATATTTCATCTTTATTTTTATAATCCACTTTTTAATTTATTTTCTTTTATGTGGTTATTTTTTGAAGACAAATTTGAAAATTTATTTTTATAAAAAAATTGTAAAATTCTAAAAGCATGTCTTCATAATCCAGACTTTTCAGAGAGTTAAGACATCATTTTATAAGAATTTTACAAAAAATTATGTAGAAGTTAGCAACAACAATGGGAATATCATATTTTCATAAATATGATAACAGTCTTGGATATGGGTTATATTTCCCACGTGTAGAAAAGCAAATGGCAAGCCCTCATGGTCTGACTCATTACATTTAGTATATACATGAGCCAGAAGTTGTAATGTTTAAAGTTCAGCGAGATATATATATTTCTTATACCTTAAGGTTTTACACACTAAACACTCTTTCAAGCTCACACTATATTGTTTTTAATAAAAGTATTGTGCCGCTAATAAAAAATGTTCAGCATTTTTTATAAAGCTTGAATTTCATTTTGAATATAGTTAAAAATTTTACAATGAGTCTTCAAGTTTCCTTTTAAATGTGACTTGGTGCTGTTTGTTGTTTTAATATCAATGGCCTGAAATGTTCCATCATTCAAGAATACATGCAGTGTGATGGAGAATAGTTAGACATCGAAAAGAGAGGCTTGATCTAACTCACAACTCACATCAGTGGTTCTCAGAGAATCACTGCAAAGACTTTGGGGAAGACTAGTGCACTCATTCTGATGCTATTTTTATTTAGCCCTACCTTACTTCTAGAGGTCAGAAACTGATGAGAAACGCAATTGCTTTGGAGTTCAGTGTCACAGCGTTCTGACCCTGAGAGTTGAGGGCTCAAGTTCTAATGAAAGTGTGTGTCTCTATGTGTTATATTAGCCTCATTTAGACCAATGGATATTTTTAAATGGATGGCAGTAAGTTAGTGCAGGAAACTCATCATGGCCATTAATTTTGATTTTATACGGCAGATGTTTTCTCAGTGCCAAATAAACCTGTTCAATTTACCCCATGTCTTAAAGTACCCTATCTATTATTTACATGTGAGCACTTGCACTGCTGAGAAAAGGAATAGCAAGGGCATGGCAGCGGTATATCACGACAGCTGGTGAGGTGATTGCTTACAAAATCAAAATTCTTGGCTGCAACTCAAGATTGAAAATAATTTAGGTACAAGAAACCTTCTCTGTTTCTTTCTTTGTTCTCATTGCCTTGCATGTAAGACCTTCAGCTATAAACTTTCTGATAATCTGCACTGATAATCTGCATTAAGAGAATATGACATAATAAAATTAATATTTTCTAATATGTTCCAAATGTTCTCATTATCAGTAACATGCATAACTCACCAAGTACTTGATAATATTTGTATATAGAGTATTATTTTTACAATAAATTTATGAACATTCTCAACTCCTAACTAGTTGGTGCAAAGAGTTTTGTGGATTTTCTTTTATTTCGACAGTGATTGTCATATAGATATAAACTAGAATCTGGAGCTTCCATATCAGAAATTGCAGATGAGTAGGTGGACATATCAGACAGGATAATATTTTAAAAGAAAAAAAAAGCCTAGGGGGAATTATAAGGGAAGGGTCATAAAAAGGTAGTATGCTGACCTTAATTATTTCTATTTTGTTTTCCTCTCATATACCAGCTATTTCTTCCACCTGCTGCAACTGTCTCAGAATTTCTCCAAGTCCAGGTCAAGTGCCTTTCTTTATCCTAGACAAAACAGATGTACAAACTGAGAAAAACACATTAAGCTTCTTTGTTTCTTTAACATCTTGGATTCAATTAATTTCTAATAACATTTATGAAGACTTCTATAAACAGAATCTTGTGCTGTCTTGAATGGTAAGTTGTAAGCACATGAGTACTCAAGTATGATACAGATTGTACTACCTGCAAGATGGAAGGTACTCTTACCAAGTAGGGAGCTGTTCCTGTGATAATGGAAAGCGGGGATCTGAGGAAAAGGAATTTACAAAATTTAAATTGGGTAGGATAAAAATACCATCTAGGCTTGAATATCTAGTGCTGATTAGAGAAGCCAGTCCTGGTTTAACGGTGCATTAAACCTGCCCTGAATGCATCCTAGCCCTTAGGTATCAAGAAAATGGTTAAACTGGATCAACTAAAAATAGCCAGACAGAAATGAAGAAAACCAGAAGGCCTTGTAAGATCTATAAGTTTGAAATTTTGCCCTAGATTAATTCTGTCATTAGAGTGGAAATCTCTTCAAATTTAACCCAGACTTTAAAATATTGCTGCTTTGAATTATGAATTATCAAAGCAGTCAATTTTGACAGCAATATTCAAGGAGAAAATGTACGTTTTTCATAAAGCTGAAGATTACTATATTCTCCAGACACTTATTTTTCTCACAAACTATTAATTCCTGCAACAGGGTTTTTGGAGACTTTTTACCTGTGTGTGTTAAGTCTTCACTAATGTAAAAAGCATACACATATTTGTTCAATTTATGGACCTGAGACTTTTTTGTTACTAAGAGAGATAAGACTGCACTTCTTCAAATTTCTTTAGCTTGCCAGAAACACTTAATTCAATTCAAAGACGTGAATATTACATCATTTGGAGCAGTTTTATTAGCTTATCCAAAATGGTAATGCAATGCAATATATCTTAATTTAGTCTAGCCTTTCTAATTGCATGATGATTATTTAATAAATTGTATTTTGAATATTCTAATATGTAAAACTATGTTTTCTTCATGGGGGGTTGTGATTATTTATTTTAGTGAAAATTTATCATGAAAGTACTTTTGAGCTTTTCAACTAACTTAACCAAAATTAAGTCCTAGCTCTTACATGCAAATTTGTAAAACATGTTAGAACATGATACAGATTCTAAAAGTCTTTTTTTTTTTGCTTTATTATTAGAATTTAAAAAGAAATTTCACCATAGTGCCTGACAGCTGTGAATCTAGAAGTGGATTAGTTTAGCACTGCCAAGGTATTTCATGTTCTGTGACATGACTTTTCACCTTCCACTGCATCATCAGGCTGGCAAGAGTGATCTCTGAAAGGCTCTTCTGGTGATATTGGTGGAGCAGTGTATTTCCATTGAAATCCGAAGCCTGAAGAGGGAGCATCAATATACATATGTTCCTTTCTGTATAAAGCAATTGTTATCCTATTACATAACAAAGTCTGGTTTTGATGATTTGATCTTACCTTTTATGAAAGAAAATCAAAAATTGTATTGTTATTTGATGTGCTGCTTAATTTAAAAAAAGCACTTTAGATTTTGCATCATGAAGCATTTAGGTATTTTCAGGAAAGAGCCTACATTTTGAAATCATTTTTATTTTAAAACATTTAGTATTAATGTGTATCTGTACAATTATAATTAGTAATTTTCAGCCATATCCAGTACCAAAAAGTTCACTTGGAATCCATAAAAATTGATTTGCCTACAGTTTCCTACTGACCAGCAAACCCTTCTTGTCTTTATCAATTAATAATTTTATTTTTAAATTAATAATTAATTTTCTTAATAAAAATGGCATCGTGTTTCTCTTGTTACTAAAGTGCATTTCCACCGTTAAGAAAATAGTTATGTACAATCAACAGACAAACATTTTTAGCACAGCTCTACTCATCCTTTAAGCCAATTATACCATGTACAGCTACAGTTAAAGGCCTGGGGGGGCTTACTCAGCATCCTTCATTATGAAATCTGCAACGATACTATGAGCAGTTGTCTTCCAGTGTGTTCTGATGAGAACAGCAAGGAAATTAAGAAATAAGTTCACACATGTCAAGGCTCTTTTCCTCATGTATTTCTTGAGTACAACCTTATTTAATTGTCCTTATTTTTTCAGTGCCTCACTTTATACCAAAAAAATCATTTTAATCTACAATTTAAAAAAAATTTATTGAAAGCTGTTTTACTTCACCTATAAGTCAGAATGATAAGAAGGCATTCCCTTTTATTTTTACTTCTACCCTTCTAAAATATTATGAAACAATTCTATATTTTACTATAATGAGCTTTTAGGTAAAAAATTACTTTCAGAAAACTACTAGAAATATTTATAAATAGGCAGTTTCTACTCATAAAACTGATAAACATTGATGAGGTAAAATTTAAACTAAACAAAAAAAAGTTTGGAAATAGGAAAACAAAAAACCTACTTTTTAATTTATCTTTACCTCAATAATGAAAATGTATTTATACAATTTATTGAATAAGTAATATATGTTTAAACAGTATAAAATGAAACATCATCTCAGCAATATCAGTGCTCAATATAAGCACTTTTGGTTGTTTCATGGGTTTATCCTCTTTAATGACTACTCTATTTTACATTCCTACTAACAGCGTACAAGGGTCTCTGGTATCCCCACATCATCACTAACACTTGTTATTTTCTAATTATTTGATAATGGCCATCCAAGCAGATGTGAGTTAATAATTTCATTGTGGTTTTTATTTGTATTTCCCTGATGAATAAAATGTTCAGCATCTTTTCATATACCTGGTTTGCATTTTCATGTTTATTTGAAGAAGTGACTTTTCAAGCCCTTTGCCCATTGCTTTAATTGGATTATTTGGATTTTTAATATTGAGTTCCAGGAATTTATTTTATATTTTGGATACCCCTAATCCCTCATTAGATATATAGTTTATAAATATATTTTCCCATTCCATTAGTTGCCTTTTCATTCACTGGTATTTCCTTTGCTGTGTAGAAGATTTTTAGTTTGATGTTTCATTTGTTTTTGTTTTTGTGGCCTGTGTTTTTAGTGTCTAATAAATCATTGTCAAGACAAATGTCATGGAGATTTCACCCCATTTTCTCTTAATAATTTTACATGTTCAGGTCTTACATTTAAGTTTTTAATTTACTTTGAATTTATTTTTGTACGTAGTTAGAGATGACGATTCATTTTCATTCTTCTGCATGGTGGTGGGACTATCCAGTTTTCCCTTCAACATTTATTGAAGATTGTCTTTTAATTATTGTGTGTTCTTGACACCTTGTCAAAGACTGGTTGGCTCTAAATGTATGGATTTAATTCCAGGCCTTTCTATTCTGTTCTGTTGGTCTATATGTCTGCTTTTATGCTGTTCTATACTGTTTGGATTACTGTAGTTTTGCAATATACATTGAAATCAGATAGTAAGATGCTTCCAGCTTTGTTCTTTTTGCTAAAGATTTCTTTGGCTGTTTTGGGTCTTTTATAGTTCCATATGAATTGTAGCATTTTTCTACCACTTCTGTGAAGAATACCATTGGGATTTCGGTAGAACTTGCATTGAATCTGTAGATGACTTTGAGCAGTATAGATACTTTAACAACATTGTCTTCCAATCCAAGAACATAGGATATCTTTCCATTTATATGTATTTTGTTTCATTATTTTCAGCAATGTTTCATGGTTTTCAGTGTAAAAGTCTTTTGCCTCCTTTGAGGTTGTTGTAAGTATTTTATTATTTTTGATGCTATTATGAATGATAATATTTTCTTAATTTCTAAATTTCCTTTTGAGTTAGTTCATTCTTGGCATATATAAATATAGCTGATTTTTATATAAAGATTTCGTATCTTGCAACTTTACTGAATTTGGTTTTCAGTTGTAACAGGATTTTTTATTTTTTGTGACATCTTTTGTATGTATAACATCATGCCATCTATAAAAGGAGATAATTTTACTTCTTCCTTTCCTATTTGGATGCCATTTATTTATTTATTTATTGCCTAATTATTCTAGTTAGTACTTCCAGTACTGTGTTGAATAGAAGTGATGAGAGCGGGCATCCTTGCCTTGTTTGTAATAATAGAAGAAAAGCTATCAGTTTTCCACCACTGAGTGTGACGTTAGCTGTATGCTTGTTACACAAAGCCTTTGTTATTTTGAGGTACATACTTTCTATACCTAATTTGTTGAAAGATTTTATCATAAAAGGATAATAAATTTTGTCACAGCTTTTTCTACACCTATTGAGATGATCATGTCATTGTCATTCTTCATTTTGTTAATGTGTATAACATTCAAACATTTCATTTAACCTGTTTTTCTTCTTCTTCTTCTTCTTCTTTCAGTATTACAAGTGTGTTAGAGCATTTGATATTGTCCCACATATTTTGAATGTTGTACACTTTTTTAAACTCATTTTTTTCTGTTTTTGTATCAATATGGTTAGTTTTGTTGATGTCTTCACGTTTACAATCTTTCTGCTCATCTGTGTTAAGCCAACTAATAATTTCAGGGAAAACATTCTTCATCTCTATTATTGTTTCATATTTCTAGTATTTCCTCTTAACATTTGCTTTTATTCTTTATAGCTCTGCTAAAATTATGTATCTGATATAGTATATTTTCCATTAGAACCATTAACATATTAACCATACTTACCTTGAATTCTCTGTCACAGATTTCAACATCTGTGCCATATGTGAGTCTGGTTCAGTTGATTGCTTCATCTTTTCACAATGTTGATTTTCCTGCCTTTATGTATGCTTGATAAATTTTTGTTGAAATCTGAATATCTTCTATCAGACAGTAGAGAGTTATTCAACTAATTTATTTGCTTGAAATGGACACTACTTTCCTTCTGCTGTAATAGGATTTCAGTTAATCTACACAGCAATCTAGCTAGGTTTGAGTTTGTGGTTAATAAGGTTACTGTCAGTGCACCATAGACTTCAAATGTCTATAGCAATACTCCATCCTAGTTTTCTTTGTTTATATTTTGTTTTTGAGACAGAGTCTCGCTCTTGTCACCCAGGTTGGAGTGCAATGGCACAGTCTTGGCTAACTGCAACCTCCACCTCCTGGGTTCAAGAGAGTCTCCTGCTACAGCCTCCTGAATAACTGGGACTCCAGGCGCCTGCCACCACACCCAGCTAATTTTTGTATTTTTTGTAAAGACGGGATTTCACCATGTTGACCAGGCTGGTCTCAAACTCCTGACCTCAAGTGATCCACCAGCCTCAGACTACCAAAGTGCTGGGATTATAGACGTGAGCCACCATGCCCAGCCTCCATCCTATTTTTCTTGTGACTTCTTTTTTGAATCTGAGAGTTGTGCTGAATGTCTCTTCCACCTTCAGATTTAGGACTTCCCATTGAACCAAAGCACATAACCTGTTTCCAATTTTTTTCTGCTCTACTAGAGAGGAGGAAGATTCAACACATGAGACCATTTTATAGAAATCCAATATTCTATGCTAATGAAAATTAAGGAATAATATTTATTGTGCCAGATAATGTGCGTCCAAATCATTTGAGAAACTTGAACAGTTTCTTTCCCACGTAAGTCCATCCATATAAGGCAAGGCCCTTATGTATAAATTTATAATGTATAAACTTAGAATGTATAAAGTTATACATTTATACCCGTCTCCCAAGTGTCTGCACATAATTACAGAGTATAAGAAGAATGACTCAATTCCAGATTTGTTTTCTTCAAATGGGCATAATCTTCCCAATTTCCCATACACAATCCTGCTTTTGAAAGGTTTGGAAATGTGTTATAGTATATATGACTGCTAAGAGGATAGAAATTACTGCTTTTCATAGGCAACTTAACTTGGATTCATAGGAAGAAGTATGTGTGTGTTGTGTGTATATGTGTGTAGGTATCTGTGTGTATATGAAATAAGATATAATCACTAATTTATTAATAAGTAAGAAGGTAATATTTTAAGTCTTAAATAAAAAATAAACAATTGTTTTATATTTAGAAATGTCTACGTTTGTAACATTGGTCGAAAACAAAAATTTTTCACAAACAAGTGATACTATAGTTCTACCCAGTGGCAAGTATGACCTGTGAGTGAATGAGAATCTGAAAGACAATATTTCAAAACACTTTTCTACATGTAAGACTAATTTTAAGACCAGGGTGCCACTGTTTTTCAAAAGAAAAGATAAATGTGCAAATATATATTAAGAAGATATGCACTTGAAAAACATCTATTTAATTTTTATAATGCAAAGAAACTATATTACACAACATAATGAGGAACTATGCTTGTCTCTATTCTTCAGGCTTTGACTAAACTATTCTGCTAACAAGATACTGATATGTTGCATATTTAAGCATATAAAGAAAATGTTACACCTTTTGTCTTGATGCCATGTTATGTTGCTTGTTATCAGTGTTTATAAGATTTTAATAAGAAATCACTTTCCCATCAGCAGAGAGGATGGTTTATAAACTGGGATGAATTTAATTCGCATCAGTTGGTCATTGTGGCATAAAAATGTAGATTACTTATTTTGAAAGAATTTGTTTACAGTAAAAATTCATAACTACCTGCTTATAAAATTGTACCATTTGATTTAAATTTATTTTTCCCATATGTGGAAAAAAACTCCTCAAATTATATATTAATCATAAACCTAAAATATAGGCTATGTAAACCTATATTTTAGGTTTATGATTTAAGGCTGTTTTGGAACTGCTGCTTTGATGTTTGGTTCTGTGTAATTTGTTTTGACAACTCTTTTAATGTTAAAAAACATGCACTTATATTGGCAATTTGAAAGATATTATGAAATCTTCTTATAAACAAAGAATCTTCCCCCAAAAATGTGTGCGTGTGTTGTGTGTATATGTGTGTAGGTGTATGTGTGTATATGAAATGAGATACAATCAGTAATTTATTGATAAGTAATAATATATTAACAGCCTTAAATAAAAAGAAACTTTTTTTAATTGAGAAATGTCTAAGTTTGCAACTTTAGTTGGAAATACAATTTTTAAGAAGCCAGTGATATTATAGTTCTACCCAATGGCAAATGAGTGAATATTAACTATTAGTTTTCAATTTAATTTTTTCTGAAGATTAATTCCAATGCATGTAATTGTTTTTCAAGAAAATAGGCTTTATGTTGGTTCTTAGTAAGTATTATCTTTACATTTATGATTTAATGAAAAATAATGTAAGGAGAGATATTTAAGGCACATTTGGAAAATATTATTGATATAGAACATTAGTTTTATTTAATGATGGATATATGTCCCACATAATTTTGTGCTCTCTGGTTCTTAATTTCAGTAAATTTTAAATATACATATGATTAACCCTGAAAAATGCTGAATATGTGTCTCAAATACATAGTTTCACAGTTTAATATGAATTAGAGAATAATCAGTTATGGTATAGAATTAAATTTTTCTATTTTTAGGCAAGTTTTAAGAATTCAGCATAACATTAAAATATTTTGGCAAAATAACTTAAGATTTCAACAAATGTCCATTTAACACAAATATTTTGGCACATAATCTTTAAATTTTGGAAGCATTAATACATAGGCACAGAGATTTAATCTTATTCTTTAAAAAATTAATGTTATTGATAAATATTAATATTTTATTATAAATTGTTTTATAATAAAATATTATAGTTTCATTAATTATACCAATATAGCTGTATTATTTGTAATATAAATAATAATATAAATAATATTATAAGTGATATTAAGCATATTAATCTTAATCTTAGGAAGAGTTTAAAATCTCCTTACTTTCCTTTTCTGTGTAATTCCATGACCATTGTATGACTAGAAAATAGATTTAACTACTGTTATCCAAATATTTACCAAAGATCATTACTATTTTCCCTTTTAATAAAATTATAAATAATTGTACTTATTTCTAAAAATATACTAAATTATGGTTTTAAATGTTATTGACAGCTTCATTTAAATAGATATAACTAAGTTTTATTGTCATGTGTTCTAGTTATTTTTACATATATCCATGTATTTCCAGATCAATAATTAATCCATTAAATTTATTCAATATTAGGTAATTGAGTAAGAAAATGTACTAGACATGGAGAATCAAAAACAAGTATTATTTAGTCATTGAAAAATAAATGCAAAAGGCAATATATTATAAAATTATATGTTTATTAGGACTAGACAATAGTGTAGTGTATGGTAAAATACTAAGAATTTTGATTGAGAATATAAGTTGAAATTTATTGCCTTAAGGATATGTCCTTCATTCTCTGGAGTAGACAATGGTTTCCTCTCGTAGGTTCGGAAGTTGATGTAGACAGAGCACATGGGGAATGATGAATATGAGTGTTAAGGAAAGAGACTGTTTTCTTTTGTTCTGCTTTCCTGCATTATTATAAATAGTATCTACGTTTGCTCTTAAAAAATATCTCAGTGTTAGCAATAACTTTCCTTAGCACTGAGTGACTTAAGGTAAAGAAAAGGAGTAAGGGTCTAAAATGAAGTTCAGATACAACATGTGAGACTGAACTCAAGCAGAGACATGACGGAGGAAAATGGGTATCTGTTTCATGCAAATCTTTACACTTTTGCTTCATTCAGTGCCCTTTGCAAAATGTTGTATAATGGGTTCGTAAAAAAATAAATGACATAGGCATATATTTCAAAATGGATGCACTTATATTGCCAATGTGAAAGATATGAATTAGTAAGCATAAAAGAGTTCATGAATTAGTATTAGATATGTGTTAGATATTACTAATTATATAACTAGTAAATCAGTTAATGAAATAAGTAGATATAGTGCACCAGTTATGGCAAAATTTTCCACATTTATATTTCTATCTCAGCTCTTGTTATCTCTAATTATACATACAACTACCTATTTCACAGCTACACTCAAATATCTCACAAACACCTCACATTTACTATGTATGAACTGAATTTTTTATCTACTTCCCCCAATTTGTTTATCCTCCAGCTCTCCCTATCTCAGCAATAAAAATGATTTAAAGCCATCCTTTAAACAAAGTGAATAATTATTAACAAGGCACATGAAGATCCATACAGGCATGGACAGGATTTGGCATAGAGCATGTGGTAACAAATATTGTTGAATCAGCAAACAAATACAGTTAACAGATAGACTAATCAAAATATATTTGCATATCTTAACTGAAAATATAAAATTTTCTTTGAATGTACATCTCTCTTTAGCTAATGACCCCTTTTAAAGCAAATATTTGTATTTCTAGTTATTTGCTTCATGATATCTTCCTAACCTATGCTATTCTGTTTCAGCACTACACTAAAATGGCCATTATCTGTTTGGCATTAACAACTGCATTACAAAACACTGTGATCACTTTTGATTTCTTACATTAGCTTTATTGACATTCAGCAGAATATTTATTTAATATTATCCTCAAATGTATGAGAGAAGAAAGCAAGACATTAATTATCCAGTGTCATTTTGTACATGGCTTTATGGACCTTGCTAAGAATTTTAGACATTATCCCAAGATAACAAAAAAATTCACAAATATTACAGTTTGGTCTCAAATTGTACACGAGCATTTCTTCTATAGATTGTCACTTCTAAAAAAGATAACCTGAAAGTTGATGATTTAGACAAAAGTAGATAATATTCACACAACTATAATATAATGGACCTCACTGTTATCCCCATTATTATTATTATTTTTTTAAGGTTCATAGTTTTTTTTTTTCTTTTTTTATTATTATTATTACACTTCAAGTTTTAGGGTACATGTGCACAATGTGCAGGTTAGTTACGTATGTATACATGTGCCATGCTGGTGCGCTGCACCCACCAACTCGTCATCTAGCATTAGGTATATCTCCCAATGCTATCCCTCCCCCCTCCCCCCATCCCACCACAGTCCCCAGAGTGTGATGTTCCCCTTCCTGTGTCCATGTGTTCTCATTGTTCAATTCCCACCTATGAGTGAGAATATGCGGTGTTTGGTTTTTTGTTCTTGCGATAGTTTACTGAGAACGATGATTTCCAATTTCATCCATGTCCCTACAAAGGACATGAACTCATCCTTTTTTATGGCTGCATAGTATTCCATGGTGTATATGTGCCACATTTTCTTAATCCAGTCTATCATTGTTGGACATTTGGGTTGGTTCCAAGTCTTTGCTATTGTGAATAATGCTGCAATAAACATACGTGTGCAAGTGTCTTTATAGCAGCATGATTTATAGTCCTTTGGGTATATACCCAGTAATGGGATGGCTGGGTCAAATGGTATTTCCAGTTCTAGATCCCTGAGGAATTGCCACACTGACTTCCACAATGGTTGAACTAGTTTACAGTCCCACCAACAGTGTAAAAGTGTTCCTATTTCTCCACATCCTCTCCAGCACCTGTTGTTTCCTGACTTTTTAATGATTGCCATTCTAACTGGTGTGAGATGATATCTCATTGTGGTTTTGATTTGCATTTCTCTGATGGCCAATGATGATGAGCATTTTTTCATGTGTTTTTTGGCTGCATAAATGTCTTCTTTTGAGAAGTGTCTGTTCATTTCCTTTGACCACTTTTTGATGGGGTTTTTTTTTCTTATAAATTTGTTTGAGTTCATTGTAGATTCTGGATATTAGCCCTTTGTCAGATGAGTAGGTTGCGAAAATTTTCTCCCATTTTGTAGAAAAACAAGCAATGGGGAAAGGATTCCCTGTTTAATAAATGGTGCTGGGAAAACTGGCTAGCCATATGTAGAAAGCTGAAACTGGATCCCTTCCTTACACCTTATACAAAAATCAATTCAAGATGGATTAAAGACTTAAACGTTAGACCTAAAACCATAAAAAACCCTAGAAGAAAACCTAGGCATTACCATTCAGGACATAGGCATGGGCAAGGACTTCATGTCTAAAACACCAAAAGCAATGGCAACAAAAGACAAAATTGACAAATGGGATCTAATTAAACTAAAGAGCTTCTGCACAGCAAAAGAAACTACCATCAGAATGAACAGGCAACCTACAAAATGTTATCCCCATTATTAAAGTTCTGCTTTTTCTATGACTGAAATGAACATGTGATTCTCTCTTAAGAAAATAAAGCAAAGACACTATGGAAACAGCTAAATGTAAATTCTTTAACAACAATTTGAAAAGTTATAAAACATACTTGATATGCAAATTTATGAATTGTTTTCACCAGGGCTTTACTATATTCAATCACAGCTAAAAAGCAAACATCTAATTAGAATGCTCCTTTCGGAATACTCTTTTAAGAATGCTACTTTTGGACTTGTTATCTCGAATTATGCATTCACTATGGTGTGGAAAGGCTGCATGTGACCTGGGTCTTCTTACAGATGTTTTCACCTGCGACTTGATATCTCATCTCCAAAATATATTTAATACTAATATGTACTTGATATCCATTGCTATGATTTAAATGAGCTAATATTTTAAATTATTTATAATTAATGGTAAAGTTGTGTATGTTTCAGTGTGCAGACATACATAAGCCAAAGACTTTTATCTTTGGCCATGCTTATAGTAACAGATAACCAATAAGTGTGGCACATACATATTCTCTAATTTTTTTCAGATGATAGCAATAGTAAGGATATTCTATTTATGACCTGTGTAGAAATGGAACAATAATAATGTGAACCAAATGGCACTTTAAGAGCTTTGAGAGACGCATGTCATCATAGGACAAAATGAAAATTCATCCTATTTATTCATGTGTCATGAGGTAAATAGAAAATTTAAACACAGAAAGTCTAAATTTGTTAGTCCCAGGTAACAAAATTATATTTATCCCATTTGGTTAACAGTCTATCTTCAAATTTATCAGATCTTTTGATTCCTAGTCAGCTAGCTTAATTCAGGCCTCCATTACATCTCTCTTTGATCTTTGTTAAAATTTACATTTTCGTCTTGGCCTTGACTCATTGTATTATCTTAAATATTCTTTTTCTAGTGCCACTTCCTTTTCTGGAAAAGATAGCACATCGGTCGTTTCTATTACATTGACATAATTTGAAAGAACATTTGTAGAGAGATGTTTTTGGCAGATTATAGGGAAAGTAATGTCTATTTCCCAGAGGTTCACAAAAAGCTCTATGACTCTAATAATATAGAAGCAATAAGAAGTTCAAACTTACAATTCTTCAGAAAAAAAAATGCTTAGTTTTATCACAGAGCTATACAATTTTGCTTAATGCTGTGTTTTTGTTTTGTTTTGTTTCATTTTGTTTTGTTTTCTCAGTGCATCTCCTCTGATCTAGATTAGTGTATGGATAACTCTTTCTTTCTTTATGGTGTCCTGAGAGAAATATCTTTCCCCAAATAACTGTCACAATCCCTTTACATAATGAGCCAATTACTTAAAAATGGTAAAATTTTAGTCGAGTTGTATTTAGAAGCTACTAATAGATATTCGCAAGATCATGAAAAACCTTAACTTAAATTAGCATTGCAAGACCCATATTTTAAAATTACAGGATCTATTTTAGACATTTCTCTAAACATTTAGTATTATCTCATAACATAATTGTTACAGTTGTTTGTAGACTTTGTTCTTCACTTTGAGAGACATCATGACTTTTACCAGATCTTTTTAATGGATAAAAAAAGAGATTTATAGAAGAATAATAAAAATATATTTAAAATATTTACAATATTTAATTATGTGCTTTGAGTTGTTGTTAAGCCATAATGAAGCCATAGAACCATAATCAAGAAAATAAAAATATTCATCCTACCTATAGGTTTCCTTTGTTGTCTCGTCAAACCACCACTCTCTACCACGCTTCATAATCCCTACTCTACACACCAGAGGCAACTATGTGTTTTCCTTAATTTGCATATTTTAGAAATGTGTATTCATGGAATCACTCAATGTGTATTATATTTTTATTTGGTCTTTTTCAATTAGCATAATTATTTTAAATTTAACCCATTTTGTATTGTGTATTAATGTGCATTTCCTTTTTAATGTTAAGTAGTATTTTACTGCATGGATACACCACACGTTGTGTATCTACTCAGGTGTTGATGGACTTTGAGTTGTTTTCAGTTTCATACCTGGTTAGATTTTGCTTGCTAAGTATTATTTTAGAATATTTACATTTATATTCATGAGAAATATTCATCTGAAGTTTTCTTTTTATGTTATATTTTTCTTTATTTTCAGTATTGGGATTGTATTGGCCTCCTAGAATAAATTGGAAATTATTCTATGCTTTTTAATTTTATGAAAGGTTTTAGATAAAATTCCTCTTATTTATTTTTTAAATTTTTAGTAGAATTCAGCATTGAGTCTTCTGAAAATGGAGTTTTTATTATGGCAAAGTTTTAACTAAAAATCCAACAATTTTAACAGCTAATGGGTTAGTAACGGTATCTGTTTCCTCAGGTGGAGTGAGCTTCAATAGTATGTTTGTTTCAACAAACATGTTCATTTAATCAATGGTGGATAATTCATTGACAGCAAGTGCAGTTTGGCATGTTTATGTATTAAATTATATATAGGAAATGTAGAAATGTTATCTCATGTTTGATTGCATATGTCTGTTCTTACACTACTAATAAATACACACACAAGACTGGGTAATTTATAAAAGAAAGAGGTTTCTTTGACTCACAGTTCAGCATGGCTGGGGAGGCCTCAGGAAAATTACAATCATGGAAAAAGGGGAAGCAAACACATCGTTCTTCACATGGCCACAGCAAGGAGAAGTGCAGAGTGAAGTGGGGGTGGGGGCAGGAAATATTAGATCTCATGAGAACTCACTATCATGAGAACAGCATGGAGGTCCCTCCCATGACACATAAGACTTAGCAGAAAAACAACTCAGGATAGGATTTGAGTGGGGACACAGCCAAACCATATCATTGATATAGATGATTTTTGTTTTCTCACTTTTTTCTGATGACTATCACCAGAGGTTCATCAATTGTATTGATTTACAGATTGTGGTTTTTATTTAACTTATTTCCTCTATTATTTTTATATTTTCAATTTCATTGAATTTCTCTCTGATATTTACTATTTCCTTTCTTCTTCTAACATTGTTTTTAATTTATTATTTTTTCTTTTTAAATTTTACTTTTCTTGATAGATAATAGGTGCACATATTTTTGGGAAACATGATAATTAAATACATTCATATACTTTGTGAAGGCCAAATATGTTTAATAGGTATGGATATTAAGTGTTTGTCTTTAAGTTACAGACATTCAAATTATTCTCATCCAGCTATTTTGAAATATAAAATAGATTATTATAAACTATAGTCAACCTACTGATCTATCAAACACTAAGTCTTCTTTCTTTTATAAAACGGTATAATAGTACACATTAATCAACCTCTCTCATCCCCCCCTCCACCCTACTCTTCCCAGCCTCTGGTAACCAATCATTTACTCACTATTTTCATGAGATCCACTTTTTTAGCTCCCATATGTGGGTGACAATATGTGATATATATATCTTTCTTTGCCTGGCTTTTTTCACTTGATGTAATAACCTCCAGTTCTATCCATGTCGTGACGAATGACAACATTTTATTCTTGTGTATAGATAAATAATATTTCACTGTGTGTTGATGAAGTTTTTTCATCTTTTATTGGGCACTTAGATTCCATATTTTGGCTATTGTGAATAGCCAAAAATGTTCAATAAACATGGGCATGCAGATGTGTTTTTGGTACATTAATTTTCCCTAGATTGAGCATATTCCCAGCAATAAAATTCCTGGGTTACATGGCTTTTCTATTTTTATTTCTTTGAGGAACCCCCATACAGTTTTACATTCTTGCTGTACTAATTTATATTCCCACCAATGGTGTAGGAGAATTCACCTTTTCCACATCCTACCCAGCATCAATTCCCTGTCTTTTGTAAAGAAGCTATTTTACCTGAGTGATATGATATTTCATTGTGGTTTTGATTTCCATTTATCTGAATATTAATAATGTGTAACATTTTCTGTGTACTTGTAGGTCATTTGTATGCCTTCTTTGAGAAATGTGTATTCAATCTTTTGCCCATTTTAAAATCAGAATATTTGTTTTTCTATTAATTTATTTGAGCTTCTTATATTCTGGGTATTAATAACTTGTCAGACATAGTTTGCAAATACTTTCTCTCATTCTGTGTGTTGTCTCTAGACTTTGTTGATTGTTTTCTTAGCTTTTCAGAAGCTTTTTAGTTTAATATAGTCCAATTTGTCTATTTTTGTTTGTGTTGCCTATGCTTTTGTGGTCTTACCTATAAAATAGTGACCTAGAACAATGTTCTGAAGTGTTTTCTCTACATTTTCTTCTAGAAATTTTATAGTTTTGGATCCTACATATTGGTCCTTATTTTGAATTGATATTTTACTATGGTGAAGGAGGTCTAGTTTCATTTTTTTTTGCATATGGTTATCCGGTTTTACCAGCACTACTTATTGAAGAGACTGTCCTTTACTCGTTGTACATTCTTGGCACCATTGTAAAAAAATTGGCTGTGTAAATGTATAGATTTATATGTAGGTTATGTATTCTGTTTCATTTGTCTGCTCCCTTTTTTGTTTGTTTGTTTGCTTGCTTTTGCCAATACCATGTTAATTTGGTTACCATAGCTTTGTAATATATTTTGAAGTCTGGTAGTGTGATGCCTCTAGCTTTGTTGGTTTCTTTTTCCACCCCTCAGGATTGCTTAGGCTATTTAGTCATTTGTGTTTCCATATAAGCTGAATATTTTTTCAATCTCTGTGAAGAATATCATTGATATTTTGATAGCAATTTCTTTGAATCTGAAAAATGATGTGGGTAGTAATGCCATTTCAACAATATTAAATGTTGCAATCCATGAAGAATGGAATATCTTTCCATTTTTAGGTGTCCTCAATTTGTTTCATCAATGTTTTATAGGTTTCTTTATATAGATTTTTAACTTCTTTGATTAAATTGATTCCAAGGTATTTTATATTTTATTGTAGCTATTGTAAATAGGATTGCTTTCTTGATTTATTTTTCAGATTATTCTCTCGGCATTTATAAATGCTCATGATCCTTGTATGTTGATTTTGTGTCCTACAACTCTATGGAATTTATCAGTGCTAACAGATTTTTGGTGGTCTTTTTTCTAAGCATAAGATCATGTCATCTGTGAACAAGGCAAATTTGACTTCCTCCTTTCCAAATGGGATGGCTTTTAATATTTTATTTTTTTGAATAAGGTTTCTCCTTTCTCTATACTAATTACCTCTTGGACACTGATAATTCTTAGATTTGGTCTGTTGAGGTAATTTTCTATATCTTTTCAGCAAATCTTCATTTCTTTCATTTTTTTTCTTTTTTCTCCTTTAACTGTGTATTTTCTAATAGCCTATCTTCTAGATCACTGGTTCTTTCATCTGCTTGATTCCTTCTGCTGGTGATTGCCTCTAATGAACTTTACAGTTTAGCCAATGTATTTCTTAGTTCCAAGATATCTGATTAATTTTTACAAATTATTTTAATGTCTTTGTATATCTTCTCTGATAAACTTCTGAATTGCTTTTCTGTATTATATTATCAATCACTAATTTTTTTTTTCTTACCCAGTTGCACTGGCCAGGGATTTCATTATTATGTTGACTAAAAGTGGTGAAAGTGGGCATCTTTGTTTTTCATTATCACAGGAAAAGATGTCTATTTGATAAAAATACCTTTAAGTTTCCTAAAAATTTCTATTCTAAATTCTTCATCAGATGATTTACATATAATTCTTTCATTAAGATTGGTCAATGGTTTCTTGCTTTGTCTATTTAGAGACTTCATAGCTCTCTATTTGCTCTTGTTTCTTGTAGATGTATTTGTGTCTTTGTATTGAAGAATTAGTTATTTCAGTATTTTCTGTGTTAAAAGAAAAACGTTAGCTGAATTAAATTTAAAGGAGTTTATTTGAGCAATGTAAGATTCAATAATTTGGAAGTCCCCAGAATCACAGCAGATTCAGAGAGACTCCAGGGATGCCTAGTGGTCAGAACAAATTTACAGACAAAAAGAGGGACGTGATGTACAGAAATAAGAGATGAGGTACAGAAACAGCTAGATTGGTTACAGGTTGGCATTTACCTTATTTGAACACAGTTTGAACACTCAGCAGTGTATGACTGGTTGAAGTATGGCTTCTGGGATTGGCTAAGTCTCAGCTATTGTTACAGGCACATACTCCTAAGTTAGGGTTTCGAACTTGTCTATCTATTAAGTTTGGCTTCAGTTCATCTACAAGGACTCAAATGTATAAGTACAGAGTCCTTCTCAAGCCATATTTAGTTTGCTTTAACATTTCCCCCTTTTTGGTCATTTTCTGAATTTTGCCAGATTGACCATAACTTTAGTCATTGATGTCATGATCATCATTGTAAATGTGATTATTTGGTCTTGAAACCTACTGGGAAACAGTAGAACGGTGAGTTTTACAAAGGTAGGAACAAGGACAGAGTAGAGAGTACCTCTTTATGCTGGAAAATCCTGTCTATAAAAGAAAAACAAAACATAATCTATTCTAGTCTAGGACCTATGTGTTTCCTTAAAGTCTTAGTTTGATTATGTCACATTTAGAATGAGCATCTCCATTTTTGTTTGGTTTTGTTTGTTGGGGCCTAGTACATGAGCTCACTCCACAAAAATGGCCTCCTATAATTTTGTTTACAAATTCCCCCTTTTTGGTCAGGTTCTTATTTAGGTGAGAGTGATCAAAACTTACGGCCTTCTCACCACTCTCAGTTACCATCATTTTGTGTTTCCAGTCTCAGCATGCCATTCATAGGTTATGGTGTCCTCATGGTCTCACATTTCCTTCAGCTCTTGTCATTCCAGTTGTATAGAGACCAGTTGACATTCTAGAGATGGCTGCATGCAAATATTTAAAACCTTTGAGATAATACAGCATACCAGGAAGACTATTATTATCGCTATCAGGAAGAGAATATGAAGAGTTCGGAGCATGCTCCTTACCCAAGGTCTCCATAAACCAAACCACTTAAAATCAAATACATCAAAGAATGAGTTAGATGAAGAGTGCACTTGCTTAACTAAGTGGTCTTTTCATTAATACCCTAAAACTGAATTTTTATAATCTACATTTGATGTATTTTTCCATAGGCCACAAGTACCAGCAGCTGCACAGATATTTTTCTGTTTAGCCAATTGTAATATTTAACCTAACTTTCACAAGATAATTTAAAATCTATTTTATGACTATAGCCTTTACAGTAGAATCTGCTATAGGGCCTATGATGAGGGATACATTTCTAATTATTGCCTCCTTTATTCCAATCCATGGAAAAAGGACCTAACAAATGATGCCCTTCTAGAATAGTGAAGGCTTCCTGGCAATGTTCTCTTCAACCCATGATGTGGGTTAAGAGGAGTGAATCAGTGTTCTGTTTCTGATGGATTGTGAGCAATATATGTACCATTAAAGTTTCTCACATACTTTGAGACTTCATCTTGTATCATTCGAAGTGTAAGTTCTTCCATGTAAAATGCTGGCTTCAAAATCCTTCACAAATAGAAGTATACTCCATAAGTGCACACATCAGACCCTCTTTTATTTCTATTGTTCATAGAGACAGACACAAGGAAAATACATTCAAAGATAAGATTCAGATGACAGTAGAAGATACCATTATCGTTGGAGAGACTTCCTTAGTTGGCTTTTCTTTTAGGATTCCACTGTATGCACAGCTCCAAGAGTGTGGAGAGACCCCTCTCAGTTATGAGATTATGAACCCAAGGTTCAAGATCCTGAAGTTTTGTTGCAGTGTGGATGGCAAAGACAGTCTTTCTCTGATGTTCTCAGAAGATCCAATCTTTGGGTTCTAGATTGTGAGGGGATTGAATATCTTCAGTGAACCATAAAAACCTTTCTTTACCTGTTGAAAATACACTGTAACATGATAATCTACTGTTATAACATCAGCCCTCTTGCATGAGAGAGCTTTTGTAGAATCAGAAAACATGCATTGAAAATGACAATTGAATGAAATTCCTTTGTAAATGTTTAAATGGCCCGTCACATAGCCAAATGTACCTGAAACTGTTTCCCCATGAATATGGATTTAACAAACCAAACATTAGTTATAAACTATTTCAGCAATTTATAAGTCACCACACCAATATGTATTTAATGTGGATCATTTTATCTTTTCCATGATAAGTCGTGGAAGGCAGAATCTTTAGTAACAGAAGCTTTAAGGACTCAAGAAAGGCAAGGTGGCTGTCCTGGTTCTCAATGAGTCCATTTTTGACGTTGGACTTATGCCCTCTTGCATACCAGTTGTTTCTCCATTTTAGGTGCATAGCACTGGTAACTTATGGGTTACCACAGATAATTTGACATATACTATGGAGTTCATTCAAATTGTACATCTAAACAATTTCAGTATCAGCTGATTTAACATGAAAATCTGGAAAAGTGTTTTCTTGGTATTTAATTTTTGTTCTCCTTGGGTTAGTAGTTTTATAAACCAGTCAGTCTTTTCCTTGAAGTTCCAGTTCAAAGGATATGATTTTAAAATTATTAGAAACCTGTATTCAAGATAGATTTTTAGAGTCCTTTCCATCCTTTCCTGAATCTCCGAAAAGACAACATATTCTAGGATTCTGAGTGCTTGTGAAGCTTTCAGAAAATGCATCAGCATTAAGAAATTAACTATGGGAATGACTTTAAATAGTCATAAAGACACAATTGGCAAGGAAACTTGTTTATTTCTGTGGTCTATAATAACACAATAACCATAATTATGATTGGTAGAATATACTCAGACATATTAGAATTTTAGAAAATCCATACAATTTTGGAACATATATTAATATAATTCACTAAAATATAACCTGAAAAAATTAAACATTTTTTTTTATTTTTACAATGCTTCCCATGTAACTAAACATGTCAAATAATCCTGTTTACCTCTGTTTTGAATGCTTCAGGGGCCTTCTGTGGCATCTCAAAGTTGGAGTTCAGAAAAGACAATTTTGAAGCTGAAATTTTTCTGGGGAAGCCTATCAAATACCTTAAAGTTTAAAACACTTGATATTATGCGTAACCAGTCTGACCATGAGGTGAGGTTCTTATAAACCTTTTACAATTTTTGTGAATAAGCAGATTAGAGTTTTAAGAAAACCCTGTTGCGCTTTTTATTTCAATGTTTAATTTACAAAATAACAAACAATACTCCTTTAAATTTAGTCTGTATGTTGACACACAGAATTTCTTTTAAAAGATTAATTTTTACAAACCTTCCACAACTTGCTCAAACATTTAGCTTTATCTTATCTAATGTAAAACTCCTTTAACCCCTTAGGCAAAAATTTACCTTCCTATGCCTTCTTATAATCTTCTACCAAAAGCACATCTCACTCTCTTCATACACCTTGCATGTAAAACTTTTTTTTAGCAGTTCCAATTACCTGTTATAATCCCACTTCTGATACCATCTGTTAAAATAAAAACTTTAACCAAATTAACTTTAAAGAAGTTTAATTTAGCAATGAATGATTCAAGAATCATGCAGCCCCCAGAATCACAGCAGATTCAGAGAGATTCCAGGGGCACTTCATCGTCAGAATAAATTTACAGACAAAAAAAGGGAAACGACGTACGGAAATTGGAGGTGATGTACAGAAAGAGCTGAATTGGTTTCAGGTTCGCATTTACCATATTTGAACACAGTTTGAACACTCAACATTGTATAACTTAAGTACAGCTTACCTATTAGGTTGCAGTTTGTCTACAAGGACTCAAATATAGAAGAACCGAGTCCTTCTCGTACCTTATTTAGCTTCCTTTAACACCTGTCTTGTTCCATTTTTTTAATTGGATGTATTTGCCTAGAGATTGTTTAACATTTTCCTTATGATTTTCCATCTTTTTCCATCATTAGGTCACTCCTTCCTTTTCAGCACTGGATGACACAATAAGCCCCAGTTTGCCTAGGTTCTAGGAAACAATCAGAGGGCCACTTGTCCTGAATGGAAGATGTAACAAAGGGAATATCTCGGCAGTATGAGAAGGCTGTCTAGGGGTTCATGTTCAGGAAACCTGTGAAACAAACCTCCTTTAGCATGATGCTATGGAACCGCCACTTCAATTTGATGTCTCTTTTGGCTAAATCACAGAGCAGAGTTTCCAGGTCTGGGGCTAGTCGTCTCCCCTTGCTTCCTTTGTTTCTAGCTGTCCTTGGGGATATTCCTTTCTTCAGATACCCGCAATGCTTTCTGTGGGTTGAGGTAGAGATAGGTGTCCTGCCAGGCAACCCAAGATGATGGGGAAACTATTTGTCCAACTTAATATTACCTTTTTAAGTTAGAAACTGTGAGTCAGAGGAAAACTTTCTGCGCTCTTGGTGATGGGTAAACTTGGAAGAGAGGCGTCATGGATATGGTAGTCCAACTCTCTTAGCATCTGTTAGGTTTTTTACTTCTCTGTACCATAGGAATTGTCTCCTCATATTTGAGTATTTAACTTCTAGGATATTGCTAGTGATAATGTCTACTTTGCACATTTGATTTCAGTTTTCTGTGGGAAGGAGTGAAGACACTTTGCCTCTACATTACAATTTTAGAACAAGTAGTCCTCTTTATTACATATTCCTTTTCAATATGGTGAGCAAGTAGCACTTTTATTGTATATATTTATAAGGTACAGTGTGATTTTTGACATATAAATGCCTTGAATAATAAATAAATCAAGCTAACACAGAAGTTTAATATTATGAATTCTTCCCCTAATTACTGCTCTAATAGAATCAATAAAAGTTTACAAAATTGAATTTTTATTCAGTTCAGAATACTCTCTAATTGTTTTTGGAGTTTTCTTTTTGACCACTGTGTTATTTTGCAATGTGGATTTAGTTTTCAACTATTTCTGTAGTTCATGGAGATATTTGTTATTTATTCCAAGTTCAATTTCATCATTGTGAGAAAATAGTTTGGACAATTTGTTATTTTAAACATATAAAGGCTTATTTTATAGTTTATAATATGATCCATCCCTATAATTATATTGAGTACACTTGAAAACAATATGAACTCTTGGCTTTGCATAGTATCTTCTGCAATTATCAGTTAGGTCAAGTTGTTCAAATTTTTGATATGCTTACTGATTTTCTTTTCATTTATATAAATTTAAGGGCTACGAGTGCAGTTTTGTTACAAGGATATATTGCATATTGGTAAACTCTGGGCTTTTATTGTAAGCATCACCCGAACAGTGTATCTTGTACCTATTAAGTAATTTCTCATCCCTCACTCTCCTCCTAGATTCCTACCCTTAAAAGTTTCCACCCTCTAAGTCCATTGCACACCTTATTTTGCTATTCTATCAGTCTCCATTTCTTTTAATTTTAAACTCTGTCATTGGTTGTATAAAACTTAAGCATTTCATATGTCTGTTCAATAAATTGACTACTTTATCAATCATAAAATTATCTTATTTAATTTAATTTCCTTTGATCTGAAATCTACCTATGGTGGTACTAATATAATAACTCCAGATTTCTTTATAAAGTATTACTTAAAAATAAATTTTATTGTGTATAAAGTATATAAGATACTATGATATTCAAATAGTGAAAAATTACTATAGTGAAGCCAGTTAACATATACAACATTGCACTTTGTTCTACATATTTTTGTAAGTGTGTGTGGCAAGAGTAGCTATAATCTATTCAGTTAGTCAAAATCCCAAATATACTACATTATTATTAACTATAGCCCTCATATTGTAGCTTAGATCTCTAGATTTGTTTATCCGACATATCTACTGTTTTATATTCTTTGACTTACATTTCTCATGTCTTGCCACTACCCTACCATGACCATGGTAATTGCTATTTTATTTTCTCTTTATATATCACTTTTTTAAAAAATGCACTATTTTTCTTCCTGTGTCTGGCTGATTTCATTTAGCATAATGTCTTCCTGGTTTATTCATGGCATGTCAAATGGCAGAATTTCCTCTTTTTATAAGAATAGTGTGATGGTTAATATTAGGTGTCAATTTGATTGTATTGAAGGATGTTGGGGTGATTGGACCCAACACCAGGTCATGGGGGTGACGAAGTCCAGTGGAGTCAAAGGAATGAGAAAAGACAGTTTGAGAGAGAAAGTGGGACCAGGGGACCATTGCTAAGTATGGAGGCTGCAAAGACCACGAGCTCTGGAAGCCCAGACTATTTATTGGTGATCAAACAAAGAAACAGGTGGTGAGAATGTGGGGGTCGAAAGGGCGTGTTGCATTAAGCACATGATTTACAGCTGTAATGGTTTAGCATATGCTCTGCTACATGAGATGATGGAGAGCAGGTTCTTCTAACTCAGGATACAATCAATTCTGGGAGAGCAAGGAGCAAGGAGCCAGCAAGTCTATTCCAGAATCACGAGCCCTGGATTCTATCCAAGCCACGAGGGGTTTTATGCCCTGGGCTTATATTATGGTGTGTCAGGGTAGTCTTCCATGCTTTAGCACAGAGCTTGGTGTTCCAAAGGCCATGAGGGGTTTTAGACTCTGGACCCCAGACATGTTCCAAGACTCTTTTACATTATGTCAGACATACAAGCCCCACCTCAGCCTCTCTCCCAACACTCAGGTTTTCTCCCAACAAACGATGCCTAGATAGCTGATTAAAGTATTGTTTCTGAGTGTGTCTGTGAGGTTGTTGCCAGAAGAGATTAGCATTTGAGTCAGTGGACTCGGAGAGGTAGACCCACCCTCATTGTGGGTGGGCACCATCCAGTCGATTGCCAGTGGTAGAACAAAACGAGTGGAAGAAGGTAGGAGTTAAGCTGGCTTGCCGAGTCTTCTGGTTTTTATCTTTCCCTGTGCTGGATGCTTCCTTCCGTTCTTCCTGCCCTTGGACATCAAACTCCGGGTTCTTCGGCCTTTGGACTCTTGGACTTACACCAGTGGTTTGCTGGGGTGGGGGTGGGGGGTCTCGCACCTTCAGCCACAGACTGAAGGCTGCACTGTCGACTTCCCTACTTTTGAGACTTTTGGATTCAGACTGAGCCACTTCTGGCTTCTTTCTCCCTCAGCTTGCAGATGGACTGTCTATGATGGAACTTCACCTTGTGATCATGTGAGCCAATTCTTTCTAATAAACTCCCTTTCATATATACATATATCCTATTCTGTCCCTCTGGGGAACCCTAACTAATACAGATGGATTATATAGACATGTTATATATTTACATAGTTACATATATATGATTAATATAATATTTTTTAATGTTCTAACTTTATTTCTTGTTTATTTAGTCATAACTTTTGTTATTCGAGTGCTTGTTATAATGTTTACAGTACACACTTCATTGTTTTAAATATTTCAGCATGAGATGCATGAAAATGCTTGATAATAGCTGTAATTCAAACACTATAAGTTACTATTATAGTATAATTTTGACATAAAATTGTTTTTTTCTTGTCTCACATGTGCATGCGTATGTGTGTGTTTGTGTGTGTTTGTGCATATTTCAGTTTCACCGTTTCTTCATCTATCAGTGGACACTTAGGTTGTTGTTATGTTTTGGCTATTGTGAATAAGACTGTTGAGAACATCAGAATGCAGAATTATTTACAAGGCAATACTTTTATTTCTTTTGGATATATACCCAGAAGGATTGCTGGATTTTATGGTATTTCTCTTTTTAAACTTTAAAAGACCTTCCTTTCCATACTGTCTTGATAATGGCTGCACCAACTTAGACTCCCATCAGCACTGTACAAGACTTCCCTTTTCTCCACAACTTTGCCAACCCTTTTTAACTCTTCTTTTTCTGATAATAGCTATTTTAATGGATGTGAAGCAGTTTTACAAAGTACTTTTGATTTTCATTTCACTGATGATTAGTGATATTGTGTATCTTTTCATATGTACCTGTTGGCGATTTTTAGGTCCTCTTTGGAAATAAAACTATTTATGTGCCTTTGCTCATTTTTTGCTTTTGGGTCATATGAGTTCTTTATAAATTCTGGATAGTAACTCCTTATCATATATATGATTTGTACATTTTTCTTCAAATCGACTGATCACTTTTTCATTTAGTTGACTGTTTGCTTTGCATTTTGTAGGTTTGTTTTTGTAGACTAACATAGTCCCACTTGCTTATTTTTGTATTTGTAGCCTGAGTTTTGATACAATATTCAAAACACTATTGCTAAGGCCAATGTCAAAAACCTTTACTTCTATGATTTTTTCTAAGATTTTTATGGTTTTACATCTTAGGTTTAGATATTGAATTCATTTTGAGTTTATTTTTGAGTATGGTGTAAGATAGTAAAATAAGGATCTAATTTTATTTTTTTAAATGTGAATATGCATTTTTCTCATTACAATTTATTGAAGATCCTAAGCTTTCCCTATTATGTCTTCATGATGCCTTCCTGGAAAATTTGTCGAACACATATATGTTTGAATTTATTTATGGGCTTTCTTCTCTATTCCACTGGGTCCAGATTTCTCTTTATTTGTTTTATCACAACATATGTTTTTCCATTCTTCTACTTTCTATCTTTACACTTAAAGTGTTTGGTTTTGGCAGCATATAATTTAGTCTTGCTATTTAAATCTATTTTGAAAAAGTATGCTTTTAAATTCCAGAATTAATGATATTTACATTAATGTGGGTTCTGTACGGTTAGATATGAATCTATCGTCATTTTTTTGCCAATTCCTTATTTTTTTAAATCCACTTCTGCTTTTTAGCATTAGTTGAATATGCTTTTAATGTTCAAATTTTTTCTTGTTCACTTCAACATAACTTTTGTTGCTTGAGTGTTTGCTATAAAGTTTACACTATAGATCTTATTGTTTCATATTTTTACTGCACAAGAAATGCATAAACAAGCATACTGTCACTTGTAATTCAAACAACATTGTCTTTTAAATGACTAGATCCCACAGAAATACAAACTACCATCAGAGAATAATATAAACACCTCTATGCAAATAAACTAGAACATCTAAAAAAAATGGGTAAATTCCTCAACACATAAACCCTCCCAAGACTAAACCAGGAAGAGATTGAATCCCTGAATAGACCAATAACAGGCTCTGAAATTGAGGCAATAATTAATAGCTTACCAACCAAAAAACGTCCAGGACCAGATGGATTCACAGCTGAATTCTACCAGAGGTACAAGGAGGAACTGGTACCATTCCTTCTGAAACTATTCCAATCAATAGAAAAAGAGGGAATCCTCCTTAACTCATTTTAAGAGGCCAGCATCATCCTGATAT
Source organism: Pan paniscus (assembly GCF_029289425.2). Taxonomy (NCBI): domain Eukaryota; kingdom Metazoa; phylum Chordata; class Mammalia; order Primates; family Hominidae; genus Pan; species Pan paniscus. Next base: position 84,514,209 of record NC_085926.1, on the reverse strand, counting down.
CAAAGCCTGGCAGAGACACAACAAAAAAAGAGAATATTAGACCAATATCCTTGCTGAATATTGATGCAAAAATCCTCAATAAAATACTGGCAAACCGAATCCAGCAGCACATCAAAAAGCTTATCCACCATGATCAAGTGGGCCTCATCCCTGGGATGCAAGGCTGGCTCAACATACGCAAATCAATAAACATAATCGAGCATATAAACAGAACCAAAGACAAAAACCACATGATTATGTCAATAGATGCAGAAAAGGCCTTTGACAAAATTCAACAGCCCTTCATGCTAAAAACTCTCAATAAATTAGTTATTGATGGGACATATCTCAAAATAATAAGAGCTATTTATGACAAACCCACAGCCAATATCATACTGAATGGGCAAAAACTGGAACCATTCCCTTTGAAAACTGCCACAAGACAGGGATGCCGTCTCTCATCACTCCTATTCAACACAGTGTTGGAAGTTCTGGCCAGGGCAATCAGGCAGGAGAAATAAATAAAGGGTATTCAGCTAGGAAAAGAGGAAGTCAAATTGTCCCTGTTTGCAGATGACATGTTTGTATATCTAGAAAACCCCATCGTCTCAGCCCAAAATCTCCTTAAGCTGATAAGAAACTTCAGCAAAGTCTCAGGATACAAAATCAATGTGCAAAAATCACAAGCATTCTTATACATCAGTAACAGACTAAAAGAGAGTCCAATCATGAGTGAACTCCCATTCACAATTGCTTCAAAGAGAATAAAATACCTAGGAATTCAACTTACAAGGGACGTGAAGGACCTCTTCAGGGAGAACTACAAACCACTGCTCAATGAAATAAAAGAGGATACAAACAAATGGAAGAACATTCCATGCTCATGAGTAGGAAAAATCAATATCATGAAAATGGCCATACTGCCCAAGGTAATTTATAGATTCAATGCCATCCCCATCAAGCTACCAATGACTTTCTTCACAGAATTGGAAAAAACTACTTTAAAGTTCATATGGAACCAAAAAAGAGCCCACATCGCCAAGTCAATCCTAAGCCAAAGGACAAAGATGGAGGCATCACACTACCTGACTTCAAACTCTACTACAAGGCTACAAACCAAAACAGCATGTTACTGGTACCAAAACAGAGATATAGACCAATGGAACAGAACAGAGGCCTCAGAAATAACACCACACATCTACAACCATCTGATCTTTGACAAACCTGACAAAAACAAGAAATAGGGAAAGGATTCCCTATTTAACAAATGGTGCTGGGAAAACAGGCAAGCCATACGTAGAAAGCTGAAACTGGATCCCTTCCTCAAACCTTAAACAAAAATTAAGTCAAGGTGGATTAAAGACTTATATGCTAGACCTAAAACCATATAAACCCTAGAAGAAAAACTGGGCAATAACATTCAGGACATAGGCATGGGCAAGGACTTCATGTCTAAAACACCAAAAGCAATGGCAACAAAAGCCAAAATTGACAAATGGGATCTAATTAAACTAAAGAGCTTCTGCACAGCAAAAGAAACTACCATCAGAGTGAACAGGCAACCTACAGAATGGGAGAAAATTTTTGCAATCTACTCATCTGAAAAAGGGCTAATATCCAGAATCTACAATGAACTCAAACTAATTTACAAGAAAAAAACAAACAATCCCATCAACAAGTGGGCGAAGGTTATGAACAGACACTTCTCAAAAGAAGACATTTATGCAGCCAACAGACACATGAAAAAAAGCTCATCATCACTGGCCATCAGAGAAATGCAAATCAAAACCACAATGGGATACCATCTCACACCAGTTAGAATGGTGATCATTAAAAAGTCAAGAAACAACAGGTGCTGGAGAGGATGTGGAGAAATAGAAACACTTTTACACTGTTGGTGGGACTGTAAACTAGTTCAACCACTGTGGAAGACAGTGTTTTGATTCCTCAGGGATCTACAACTAGAAATGCCATTTGACCCAGCCATCCCATTACTGGGTATATACCCAAAGGATTATAAATCATGCTGCTATAAAGACACATGCACATGTATGTTTATTGGAGCACTATTCACAATAGCAAAGACTTGGAACCAACCCAAATGCCCATCAATGATAGACTGGATTAAGAAAATGTGGCACATATATATCATGGAATACTATGCAGCCATAGAAATGATGAGTTCATATCCTTTGTAGGGACATGGATGAAGCTGGAAACCATCATTCTCAGCAAACTATTGCAAGGACAAAAAACCAAACACCACATGTTCTCACTCATAGGTGGGAATTGAACAATGAGAACACTTGGACACAGTAAGTGGAACACTGCACACCGGAGCCTGTTGTTGGGTGGGGGAAGGCGGGAGGGATAGCATTAGGAGATATACCTAATGTAAATGATGAGTTAATGGGTGCAGCACACCAACATGGCACATGTATACATATGTAACAAACCTGCACATTGTGCACTTGTACCCTAGAACTTAAAGTATAATAAAATATATATAAACATTTTTAAAAAATCAAAAGAAAGAAAAGAAAAGGAAAAAACTACTATTTTCAAATTATCTGCTCTACTTTATAGTTTTCAAACTTAGGTATGAATCTCTAGAAAACATACAGTTTGATTTTACCTAACTGATGTGTGTTTTTGAAGTGTATTTCCTTTCACTATAATATAATAACTAATTGAAATAAAATAAAATACATTATATATGAAAAAATAAATAAATGACTATTATGGTATAACTTTTAAATAAAATAATTGTTTTTTTGTATTATTGGTCAAATTTATTCAGAAACATCACCACATCTTTAGAAAAAGCTAATTTACTAGGCAATTTAGTATTCCATAATGGTAGTTGAGGTCATTTTTTTCATTCAGATAAAAAATATTAAGTCATCACAAAACTTTAATACTTCTAAGCAGCAAAATGCTGTGTGGTAGGGCAAGTCAGAATATTTATCTTCTGTTTTCTAGAAACATTTCTGTAGTTGATGATGGTTAAGTACATGAGAACAAATGAAATTCATCATTAACACATCTTATTCTATTATAATTACAGATAAGATATTGAAATCTTTCTGCAAAGCACTTGCTGATGAATAATACATTGAATAATCAAGGCTTACATTTGAATGAGCTTTGCAAATTTGCTTAAATAAATATTTTTTGTTCCCCATACATATTAACACATCTTAGTAGATCCCACTCTAGGTTGTAATGAATTAGTGTTTTCTCAACTACTTTGAAAATATTTTTTTCTGTAGTTGTTCCCAGATTATTCATAGAGGTTCATTTCTACTTCACTTTTAACTTTGGATTAACTCTTTGGATATACAACAATTGAGAAGTTTCAGAAATATTTGCCAGTTTATTAAAAGCCAAAGCAAACATCTTGAAATCATTTACCTTAAACAATTATTGATTATTGATATTGCCCCCAACATTCTAAAATAAAAGAAAATTCCTGCAATGGAAGGCTCATAGTCCTTAAAAAGATTTATTTTCTCTGGCTTTTCTAAGCTACCATGATTTAATTAACTAAGCATCAGTCAACGACTTCCTGGCTTGGCTAACAACTCAGGCCCTTAGAATACTGTTTTGGTTACATTTCCTTTTTATTTATTTATTTATGTATGTATGTATGTATTTATTTATTTTTTATACTTTAAGTTCTAGGGTACATGTGCACAACATGCAGGTTTGTTACATATGTATACATGTGCCATGTTGGTGTGCTGAACCCGGTAACTCGTCATTTACATTGGGTATATCTCCTAATGCTTTCCCTCCCCTCTCCCCCTACCCCACAACAGGCCCCAGTGTGTGATATTCCCCTTCCTGTGTCCAAGTGTTCTCATTGTTCAATTCCCACCTATGAGTGAGAACATGCGGTGTTTGGTTTTTTGTCCTTGCGATAGTTTGCTGAGAATGATGGTTTCCAGCTTCATCCATGTCCCTACAAAGGACATGAACTCATCCTTTTTTATGGCTGCATAGTATTCCATGGTGTATATGTGCCACATTTTCTTAATCCAGTCTATCATTGATGGGCATTTGGGTTGGTTCCAAGTCTTTGCTATTGTGAATAGTGCTGCAATAAACATACTTGTGCATGTGTCTTTATAGCAGCATGATTTATAGTCCTTTGGGTATATACCCAGTAATGGGATGGCTGGGTCAAATGTTATTTCTAGTTCTAGATCCTTGAGGAATCGTCACACTGTCTTCCACATGGTTGAACTAGTTTACAGTCCCACCAACAGTGTAACAGTGTTCGTATTTCTCCACATCCCCTCCAGCACCTGGAAATTCTTAGACATTTCATTTTTACTTTTATAATACTTCAACTGTTGTTTTTATGTTAGTTGAGAATACAGTGAAGGATGCTTAGTCTGGTAATATCAACATATATTGTATTCTTTTAGTACAGATACAGTGATATTGCATAATGAACAGAAAAGTTTGTGATAGAATTCAATAATAAAACAATACACACTCTTATTTGCCATAAGAGTGTGAGATTCATAGTCCATCTCTCTCTCTCACTGTCTCTTTTTATGACATGATGATTATAAATTAGTAATATTTTAGTCAATTAGTCAATTTAGTCAGGTATAAAGGAATACCTGATGTTGGGTAATTTACCAAATTAAAGAGGTTTATTTGGCTCACAGATATGCAGCCTCTACAAGAGGCATGGCATCAGAACCTATTTCTCATGAGGGTTTCCAGAAGTTACTCATGACTGAAAGTGAAGAGAAAGAAAGCATGTCATATGGCAAGAGGGGAACAGAGGGGGATGAGAGGTTTCAGACACTTTATAACAACCAGATCTCATGAGAACTCATTCAATCCCACAGGAATGGCAACAAGCAATTCATGAAGGATCTGCCTCCTATGACCAAAACTTCTCCTACCAGGCCCATTCTCCAACATAGGAGATTATATTTCATTACTTTACAATACATTTCAACATGAGATTTGGAAGGGAAAATTATCCAAACTATAGTAAGTAACAAACAGAAAATAATGGTATGGTGATATACATTGTACAACAACATCACTGAGTTATAACTACATTACTGATATATGTAATGTACTGATCAGGAATACAAAGTAATAAGAGTGTTATATATGGTCCCTGTCACAGGATTCAATGCTGCTTTTGTAATACAGACATAGCTATAGACAATACATGAATTAATGAACATGGTTGTGTTCTTAGGGAGATATTTTTGATCACTGGAATTTGTAGTTCGTATAATTTTCCCAAGTAACACAATATTATTATTTAAAAAAATTTTTTGCCATTTATGATATCTACAAACTATATTTGCTCATGAGCTATGGAACAACAGATGATGGGACAGTTTTAGCCACCAGGCCTTAGTTTGCCCAGCCCTACTTGTACTTAAAGTAGGTTCTTGTATATAGCCCATAGTTGGGTTATTTCTCTATTTTTCAACTTGACAAACTCAATTTTAATTAATTTGTTTATACCAAATATATTTAATGAAATTATTTAAATGTTTAAAGGAGGATCTAAATCTTGTCAATGGTTTTCTATTTTTTCTGCCCATTGATTTTTTTTGTTTTATTCTTGCTATTTTACCACTTTTTCTGCTTCATTTTGAGCTAATTGTCTTCTAAAATTCCATTTTATCTCAGTAATTGTTACATTATTTCTAACAATTTTAAAATATATTAATTTTCCTAGAATTTGTAACATACGAATTTAATCACAGTCTGTTTTGTAATAGATATACACTACTACATATATAGCAGAATGACTTTTGAGTAATATGTATGCAATTCTTCTCTCTCACCTTTTTTACTAGTTTGCCATATATTTTCTTTGATAAATTTTGTAAACTTGAAATACATTGCTACCATATTTTTATTTAGTGAGATAAAAATCTTATATAACCTTTAAATGTTTATATAATCTTTTATAACCATAGATAAAACTATGTCTTTTATATTTATCTCCTTTTTAGCCACTTATGAAGACCTTTATTTCCTTGAGTAGATTCACGTGTCTGTTTGCTATCAATATTCTTCTGTCTAAAGAGTTTCCTCTAATATTTCTTATATTTTCCATTACTGTGTTGCAATTTTTCTTTTGCTTACACATTTTATATACCTTTTTCAACTCGTTTTTAATACATTCACATAGTTATTTTAAATTTCTCTTCTCATAGTTCAAATATCTAGGATGTTATCTGAATCTAAATCTGTTGATTACTTTGTTTCTTTCCAGTGACTTTTGGGTAGAGATCTCATATAAGCCTTACTTCTCTTTTAGAAATACATCTGCAATTCTGAGGAACTGCATCAATCCCACAAGAATGACACAAACCAATTCATGAAGGATCCACCTCCTATGACGAAAACATCTCCTACCAGGCCCATCCTCCAACATAGGAGATTATATTTCATTACATTACATTTCAACATGTGATTTGGAAGGGACAAATATTCAAACTATATTCAGTAACAAACAGAAAATAATGGTATGGTGATATGCATAGTACAAAAAATATCACTGAGTTATAACTACATTACTGATATATGTAATGTGCTGAGCAGCAATACAAAGTAATAAGAGTGCCATATATGGTCTCTGGAATTCTCAGGAATTGCATATGAGTTCCTCAGGAAATGACATATATGTATTTGAAGGATTTGGTGCCATCCAGCAGTGCCCACTTTTGGGGTATATTTCCATTGCTGTGTAATCAGTCCATGGGGCTGCATTTGTAGAAAGCAAACTAACCCATCACATTTTCAGTGATCAAGCGAGAAAATAAAGAGGAAGGGATACAAGTGGAATAAAACATCTGACCAGAGAAAACCATTAGGAAGAAAAAGATAGTTATCATTACTAAAGTACCAAAAGATAGGTTGAAATCTGAGAACTTCAATGTATCTTTAAAACCTGGACTAATATTTTTCCATGACAGTGAACATTTTTTTTCTAAGGAAATAGACTTAAATGTGGCCCTTGAACTACTGAATTCAAAGCATTTTGTTTCTCCTGAATCAAACTCATTTTGTTTTTCAATACCGTAATAAAAAGAACAACCTCGACTTCAAATACAGCCTTAAAGCAGCAGAGTTGTATAAATCTTATTCATGTAAACGATCTTCTAATATCACATCTGATTTAGAAAATGATACGGTTAATAATCACAACCCTATCTATTAAAATATACCTCACAATGTATATAAAATGTACCTTACAAATTTATGCTTCATAATAATTGTGATTTTTAAAAATATTCACATGGAATAGTTCCAGATTATCCGTCTGCATTTCCAGTTTATTCAGTGAAGGATAACAGTGCCAGAATTTTTGGGTAAGAATAATGATACCTGAATTCATGAGCAGTGGTTGGACTACACTTGGTATGAAATAATTATGGTGGATGCCCCTTCATACAAATGTCTGGCTGCCAATGTATATAGCTAAAAATAAAACTTTGGAGTCAAGCTTTCTAGAAGTAAAGCACACAGAGCATTATTTTTATGAATTACAGAATAGAATGGGTTGACAGGATCATTATTTGAAAGGACTACTTCCTGCAGGTATCAAAAACTGTCATCAGCTGAAAGGAATCATAAGTTGCCAGTGTCTAATAACAGAATTCTACTAAATACTGTAAGGATTCCATGAAGTTTATAGCTTTAAGTAGGAAAGAAAAGAGATTAATGCCTATAATTAAAACAAAAACCATATTTAAAAAGATTTTTAGAAACAGCTTTGCCATTACTCTGTCATAATCGAGAATTTCTATTTTATATCTGGAAATGTAGGTAATGAAAAAAACAACAAAATCTGTCTTAAGTTAAACTACAGTTGTTTCTTATTTTGATCATCTCTATGAATAGACTTCAGTGCCTAGTAATTAGTTGATTATGTGGTTTTATATATGATAAAGCCTCACAGCATGAAAACGAAGTCTCCAGGTGTGTTAACCAGGGTACTACCTCAGAGAGTTTAGCTTCTGCTTTAGTGTTTGTGGTTTTAGAACACTTTTGCTGATCTTTTCCCAATAATTTTTGATTAAATAATATGATTAAGTGTCTCCAAAAATACCGTTGAAATATATACCTGATTTATAGCTTATGAAACACTTTGGTTAAAGTCTACCCATTAGGAAGAAAATGCATTATTTTTAAAAGCTCACTAACCACAATACAAGTGAGAACACATACAGCAATTAAAATAAATGTTTAGTGCAGTGCACCCGTAAGTAGGAAAAAATTTTAAGCCTATTCTTATGTGTTTTTGGTATGCTAACAATGAGATTCACATTAAATTACCTAATTTTTATTCATGCATGCCTAGGTGGAAACGGGACTTAAATTAATTGTCCATGGGTTTTCTATTGGCTCTAAGAGAAAAATTCTTTACAAATTGGTCCCCAAAAATCAAAACCACTATTATAACACCATAATTACAATTCACTGGAATATACCATATACAGACGAGTATTTTTTTTTTAGTACAAGAATTACTTCCTAGTTGAGTCTACTACTGGCCCCTTAGTCTTACTGCCTTATTAAATTTTACTCTGAATGAGTTCAAGACTTGAAAAGTTTTTATAATTTTTTTCTTTTTATCATTTTTTAAAAACATATAAATATGTTAACTTTAAAGTTAATACTTTATTTTAGAATATTCAAATGTAACATAAACATAGATTTTAGGAAAATATCTCCAGGATATGATCAAATCAATGTAATTAACATAATCTTCTCTTGAGCTTTCTAAAACTACATGACTATAAGTCACATTTATTGAAGATGATGGGTTAATTTGCCTGACCAGAAATTTTGGTGACTTTGGTCATGATAAAGATATAACAAATTGTTACATAATATAATTTGTAATGATTTAATTAAATATAAAATGATATTTAATGTGTGTGGTCATAGTATAAAATTCTCTTCATAAAATTAATGATTAGCCACTTTTATTGTTTTAAAATGTGCAGATAAAGTCATATCTGTAAGAAAACAACATTATTATTAATACAAATTTAAGGAAAAAGACGATGTAAAAATTAATGTTATTTTTATATTCCATTGAAATTTCTTTTTTTTTACAAACCTACTTAATGTCAAGAAGCCAATCGTGCATCACATCTGGGAAGTAAGTTACTATTTCTAACAGGTAATGCTCTGTGGGAGCAGAACCACTATAATGGGAAGGGCAGTGTAAGTAACTGCTCAGAAGAACATTGATCTTTCCAATGATACTTTGAATAATAATGAAAATATGACTACTTATGGTGACCCTTTGCTGTATATCTAGGGAGATCATTTTACTTCTGGAAAAGAATAATTATCCTTTCATGCTAATTATCCTAAAATACAGGTAGGTCGATTAATTTATTGGGAAAAGAAAGAAATTAACACTGGCTGGCAATACAAAAATTAAACGCAATTTATTTGACCTGCTCACTATTAGCATTTACTGTGAAGCAAATTAAAGATAGAATATGGGAATATTTCAATCTCCCACTCGAAAAAAAACAAGTTTATTAGTTACACAGAGCCTTTTACCTTATATTCCAGCAAAATTTTCATGAAGAATAAATAGATTCAAGAAAAGAACATTGGTCTTTGTACAGTCACATGCCAATAAAGTGATTGTCTAATTTTTACCATAAATACTTTTTATTCTTACAATTTAGTGATGTATTATTGTCCAGAACTTAAGACATTTTATTCTAAAGATAGAGATACCACAGTGGAAGAGAGTAACACAAATCCATGTTTCTGAAAAATCAGGTTGAGAACGGTGCATGTGGATTTGCGAATAGAAGAATCTGCATGGATAGATTGGTGTGATTCAAGAAAACTGCTTCCCAAATGCGTGCAGATATATATGCAAAACCTAAGGACCTGTGGCAGAATCTACTGGGTTCATAAGCAAATAAGGGTAGCAATAGCACGTTCAAGTGATTGTCCTGTCTCAGCCTCCCGAGTAGCTGGGAGTACAGGCACGTGCCACACTCCTGGCTAACTTTTGTATTTTTAGTAGAGGTGGGGTTTCACCATGTTGACCAGGCTGGTCTCCAACTCCTGACCTCAAGTAATCCAACAGCCTCAGCCTCCCAACGTGCTGGGATTACAGGTGTGAGCTACCGCACCCGGCCGAGGTTTTTTAAAAATTAGCAGAGTAGTAGACATTGCAAACTCTCTGACATCTGATTCTCTTGTACTTCTGGGTACACAGAGGACTATATACTCCCTTAAAGTGAAGTGTGATTATGTAGATAGTTTTAACCAATGAAATACGAGTGAAAGTAACATGTCATTGTTGGTCAGGAGCATTTAAGAGCTGGTGCATGACGTTGAAGTTTACTTTCTTTTTCCACAGAATCATAGAAACATATGCAAATACAGATGCTGTAAGAGTGAAGCAGTATAGAATAATAAGCCCCTCACCTTCAGGAAAGCTGCCCTGCAGAATTTTCCAGACCAACAGTGGACTTTATGTAAATGAAAATAAAATTCAATAAGCTGCTGAAAAAAAAAATGAAAATGTAAGATCACAAAGTGTTATAACTGGGGGGACCTGCTACATCTAGTCCCACCTCTTTCTTCTTAATGTTTATGTGTTAGTAATAGGATGGACAACAAATATTTATCAGCTCACCCATGTCTTCTAACATTTACGTGACTAGTTGGAGGTTATAATGTGTTAAATTTAGACAAGGAGCTATGCACAGAAATAATGTTTATTGCTTACTAGCCAAAGTAAAAATAATCTAGCACATCCCTTTTCAGTTGTCTCTTCTAATATATAGTTCTAGTTGTTCCAGATTCTACAGGTATAAGAAGATGAAGCTTATGTCAGTCTAGTGCTCTGTGGGCCTGTTTGGAGCAGAGCCTCCATCCAAAATATATGAATAAGTAACATAATCAATAAATTAATCTCTATTGTGTTAAGCTACTGCAATTTGAAATTTTGTTTTTACTGAAGTGCAAACTTATCCTATACTTATCAAAATAGAAATGAAGAAATAGTTACAAAGAGAAGAAAATTATAATTTTTTTGTTTAGTTAGTAAATCTTCAGGTAATTAATCAGAAAAAGTGATGCTTTTTAAGAACGACTTCATTATAAATTTCTCCACTGAGAATAATAATTTGTTATATTTTTAAGTATGCAAATTTTATAAAATTAAATAAACATCTTTGCTATCCATAGATGATGGACAATAATGCATTCTAGATTTGCACTTTGGAGTATCTTTATTGTAGTACAACTGATTCTACTACATTCTCCTCTAAAGTGAATTATATTTTCTGTCATTTTTATTAAAATATTGTTGGATTCTAATTGTTCGAGGATAAAAAGATGGAAAAGTAAATACTCAGGCTATAATATCTGTAGGAAATCAGAAATATTTATGTTATTAAGAAATACTTTGTAAAGGCATGAACTGTCTTTTAATTACTACTTTGCCAACATAAAACACACTCTCTTTAGGAAAAAAATGAGAATATTGAAGATACTCATAGAAATAACACTAGTTTCAAATGATTTCATAAATATTTGCTATGGTTTTCTCCTACGCCCAGAATAAATGGCTTTTGAAAATAATAGTTGAAGTGAGGCTAAGGCGTTTAATCATTCTGAAAACCTATTTATTGTGTACATATCACATAGCAATAGAGATGATTTATATTATAGCACAAACCAAAACACAATTAAAACAAAAGATTTTCTTCTTGAGAGTTAGAAATTCTTGCTACCCCTTTATTTCTAGAGACTTCTTCCCGCATAGGGGGCGAATTTTGCAGGGCTAGTGTGTGGAAAAAATTACAGAGATTTCTGCAGCCAGCAATTCAGGCAATCTCATATCCTTGAAAAGACAGTGAAAATGAATTCTGTGATAAAACCTATTCCTGGGGATTGGAGGTGACAATTGTAGACTACACAAATGCTTGCAGCTTTCTCTGGGGCTTCAGGGTGGAAGCTAGTCTGTATGCCTTCAATGAGAGTTAACCTGCATATCTAAATTTTGTAATACAAAGTAATACCTAGATAAGCAGGATCTCAAATAAGAATGGATATAATATCTATGTAAATTGGATATCATGGCACGATATTCTTCTCTTGTTACTTGGCTTGTATAACTAAGAAATTATGTATTCAGTAATTATGAAGGAATGATCAATAAAGACAGCCTCTGCTTTTTCTAAAATTTGCCTATAGACAGATACAAATTGAATAGGCAATTTTCATCACATGCTAAATTTCATGAATACAGCAAAGCAATGTATATCCTTTTACACTCATAAGCAAGTGAGTATTTTGAAGGTTAGTTGCATTCAAGGCATAGTAAGAACTCATTTTAGAATATCCCTTAATGATTTCAAGATGTAACAAAAGTGAAATCAGCAGAGAGCTTATACACTAATTTTTTTTTAAGATGCTAGTTATGCCTTATGATTGGCAAAATTCAAAATATTCGTAGGAAATTCTTCATGCCTCAAACAGCCTTTTGGTTTGGAAGAAATTAATTTATAATTTAAATTAAAAATAAGGTTTGATAATTTGCAAAATTGTGAATGTTCTTTTTTTCAGTTTACTTGATAATGAATCAAAATTTAGATGTGTTTCTCATTTTAAATCTTCTGTCTCCACTGTTTGTTTTTATGAAAGAAACACTTCCTATGTATTTTGCCAAATTTGGATTAGCATTTTAAAAATGACTCTATATTGAAACCAAAATTGTGGCATTCCTTCACAAAGTGTATTATTAGAAAGAAACAGGGAGAAACTTACTATAGTAATCACAAGACTGTATTACTTAATATTCGACAAAAATCTCTTAATTGTTATACTGTTTGCATAGCTGTTGAAAAATACTTACCTTCTTATTTTGAAATATCCACAACTAATTTTCATAATTTATCAGTACATGATATCATTATGCTCAATGAGCCTGGCTAACTGATACGGGGAAAAGAAAACTTTTAATAAATTCAGGTCTCATGTGACTTGCCCACTATTTGCCTTCGTATTACGAAATCAGCCAATCCTCTCCTCATACCTATCTCTAAAATACCACCATGGGTGGGGAAGAAGATTTTCAAAGGCAGAATATTATTCCACCATATTTAGATCAAAATATTCCTCCATTAACTAAATACAATGTGCTGCTCTCACTCTATTCCTAATGTCTAGTAAATATTTTAAAATTTTATTCTTTAGTATCTGCTCCTCTATATTTGTCACATCTTTTCTGGACTTTTGCCACTGACTTCTTTCTAATCACAATTTTTATCAACTAATGCCATCCGTCTCACAATTCTCCACATTGCTAACAAAGAAACCACTCTAAAAAGTAAATTTGACTTAAAAACTTGTTAAAAACTATCATCAGAGTGAATAGGCAACCTACAGAATGGGAGAAAATTTTTGCAATCTATTCATCTGAAAAAGGGCTAATATCCAGAATCTACAAGGAACTTAAAAAATTTTACAAGGAAAAAACAAACAACCCCATCAAAACGTGGGCAAAGGATATGAGCAGACACTTTTCCAAAGAAGATATTAATGCAGCCAATAAACCTATGAGAAAAAGCCCATCGTCACTAGTCATTAGAGAAATGCAAATTAAAACCACAAGGAGATACCATCTCACGCCAGTTAGAATGGTGATCATTAAAAAGTCAGGAAAGAACAGATGCTGGAGAGGATGTGGAGAAATAGGAATGCTTTTACACTGTTGGTGGGAGTGTAAATTAGTTCAACCATTGTGGAAGACGGTGTGGCGATTCCTCAAGGTTCTAGAACTAGAAATACTTTTGACCCAGCAATCCCGTTACTGGGTATATACCCAAAAGATTATAAATCATTCTACTATAAAGACCCATGTGCACGTATGTTTATTGCAGCACTATCCACAATAACAAAGACTTGAAACCAACTCAAATGCCCATCAATGTTAGACTGGATAAAGAAAATGAGGCACATATACACCATGGAATACTATGCAGCCATAAAAAAGGATGAGTTCATGTCATTCCAGCACTTTGGGAAGCCGAGGCAGGCAGATCACAAGGTCATGAGATCGAGACCATCCTGGCCAACATGGTGAAACCCCATCTCTACTAAAAATACAAAAAAATAAAAAATAGCTGTGCTTGGTGGTGCATGCTTGTAGTCCCTGCTACTTGGAAGGCTGAGGCAGGAGATCGCTTGAACCCAAGAGGTGGATGCTGCAGTGAGCTGAGATCATGCCACTGCACTCCAGCCTGGTGACAGAGCAAGACTCCTTCTCAAAGAAAGAAAGAAAGAGTTCATGTCCTTTGCAGGGACATGGATGAAGCTAGAAACCATCATTCTTAGCAAACTAACACAAGAACAGAAAACCAAACAGCATCTTCTCACTCATAAGTGGGAGCTGAACAATTAGAACACATGGACACAGGGAGGGGAACATCACACACTGGGAGTTGTCAGGGTATGGGGGGCTATAGGAGGTATAGCATTAGAAGAAGTACCTAATGTGGATGACGGGTTGATGGGTGCAGTAAACCACCATGGCACGTGTATACATATGTAACAAAACTGCACATTCTGCACATGTGCCCCAGAACTTAAAGTATAATAAATAAATAAATAAAAAGTAAATTTAACTTAAAAATGTTAAAACTTTTACATGGCTTTTGTTTACTTTAAATAATAAAACTGGATCTTGTTTCTTATTATGTACAAAAATCAGCTCAAGATAGATTAAAGACTTATATGTAAGACCTGAAACTATGAGTTCTAGGAGAAAACCCGGGTAAAACTCTTCTGGACGTTGGTCTAAGCAATGAATTCATCACTAAGACCTCAAAAGAACAGGCAACAAAAACAAAAATAGAAAAATTGAATTAATTAAATGAAAAAGCTTCTGTACAACAAAAGAAATAATCAACAGAGTGAATAGATAACCTGCAAAATGGGAGAAAATACTTTCAAACTATGCATTTGAAGAGGGAATAGTATCTCGAACTTATACAGAACTCCCAACAACTCAACAACAGCAATGAATTGAAATAAATAATTCCATTAAAAAGTGGACAAATGACATGAATGGATATTTTTCATTCAAATGGCCAATAGGCATATAAAAATGGTTAATATCACTAATCATTAGAGAAATGCAAATTAAAACCACAGTGAGATATCATCTTATACTAGTCAGAAAGGCTATTATGAAAAAGTCGGAAAAACAACAAATGGCAAGAATGCAGAGAACAGGCAACACTTATTGTTGGGAATGCAAGTTAGTACAACATCTATAAGAAATAATATGAAGATTTCTCAAAGAAGTAAAGATAGAACTACCGTTCGAGCCAGCAATTCAACTACTGGTTATCTGCCCAAAGGAAAAGAAATAATTATATTAAAAATACACTGTCATTTGTATGTTTATCATAGCACAATTCACAGTAGCAAAGATAACGTATCAGCCTAAATGTTCACCAATGGATAACTGGATTTTAAAAATGTAGTAAATATGCCTAATGTAATTACATTTAGAAATAAAAAATCATGTCTTTAAAGAGAAGAAACAGTATGACTATCTTCTGGAGTTAGGCAGATGACAGAATAATCAGATTTGTTGCAACTAACTTGTTTAGTAAATTTCATAGATCTGTGACATAAGTTGGATTGGTATGGGTAGGGTAATGTTACAGATTATGGCTCCTAAGTTCAAATGTCCTATATGATGTTGATACTGGAGGCCTTTATCTTAAGTGAAGCAACTCAGGCACAGAAAGATGCCTGATATTCTCACTGATAAGGGATAGGTAAATAACATGTACACATAAACGTAAAGTGTGGAATTACAGGAAATGAAGACTCAGAGGTTTAGGAGGTGGACAAGGTAAATGATGAGAAATTACTTAATGTGCACAATGTACGTTATTCAGGTGATGGATAACCTAAAATCTCTGGCTTCACCACTACACTATGCATGTATCAAAATTTCACATGTACCCCATACATTTACACAAATAAAACATAACCTCTAATATATATCCACATACTAAACTTGTTGAGAATATGATTTTTAAAAATTTAGAATGGCACACATGAACCCTTGAGAAATATCCCTTGCCTATACCCTTCAGCTTTACTGCATGCATGCTATCCCCTCAATTTTTCCCAGGTAGCATACTGTGTTAACATATAGGATGTCTAAGTGTAGGAGCCATGATCACATTATCCTACCCACGCCAACCCAACTGCCATTACACATCTATGAAATCTACTAGAATAGTTAGTTGAAGGAAATTTGATTATGCTGTCAGATTGTCTACCTCAGCAAGACCACATAATTATCTATAATTTTGTTTTTAAAATATAGTTTATTAATTTACGATGTGATACCAAACTCAAAACTTCGGTGGAAAATTCTGTTATTGAATAAAAAAAGTGTTGTAAGATCTGTCATTTAAAAAGTTTCACTCTTACCCTGAAGCTTCCTTCTCACACCTCCCTCATCTCTTGCATTATTCCCCTAGATAAAGTGTTAAGTAAATGGAGAGAGGTAGACCTGCCAAACTAGCCATACACTCAGACACCAGCTTGAAAATTGGGAAAAGTCTCTTAATGTCAAAAGGGATATATTAAGGTAAACAGGAGATTGAAATAGAAAAAAAATAACTAACAGGGAGGCTATAAAGTAGGAGTAGTTAAAATTTTTTGGTAGATTTTGTGTGTGTGTGTGTGTGTGTGTGTGTGTGTGTGTGTGTATGAGAAACAGAGTATATAGTATAAGGCAGAAGCAGGAACTTACAGCATTACTAGATAAACCCTGCTTTTAAATGAAGAATTCAGGCCGGTTGCCTTGGCTCACGCTTGGCTCACGCCTGTAATCCCAGCATTTGGGGAGGCGGAGGCCGGCAGATCATGAGGTCAGGTGTTCTAGACCAGCCTGGCCAACATGGTGAAACCCCGTCTCTACTAAAAATACAAAAATAAGCTGGGTGTAGTGGCAGATGCCTGTAGTCCCAGTCACTCAGAAGGCTGAGGCAGTAGAATCACTTGAACCCAGGAGGTGGAGGTTGTAGTGAGCCGAGACTGTGCCACTGCACTCTAGACTGGCCAATAGAGTGAGACTCCATCCCCACCACCCTCCCTCCAAAAAATGAAGAGTTCAAAATTAATTGTTCCCTTTATGAGGTGGTGTCAAAGCTATAAGCATTTATTCTGCTATTAGACCATGCATTCCCTCACTTACTACACACCTCAAAATCTCAGCCCTTGGCATTCTTGCCTTCTTTCATTGCATTCAGTTTGCACGTGAATCCATTTATGCCTGCAGTTTTAAGTCAGTTATTTAATCTTCTCTATAGTGCAATACACATATTTGTGGTAAGCATTGCGGATATCCCTATATATTTATAATATGCATGTGCCAAGTCATCCTCCATGTGGTGTATTTTCATCTGCCAGTTGCCTTCTTCTTTCTGATGGGCATGATCACATCCTGCAAGTTCCCTGGCTGGCCACGGTTTTGCTTTATTTCACATAGACACACACACACACACACACACACACACACACACACACACAGAGAGAGAGAGAGAACATTAAAAACATCTAATTTGAATGAATCTCTGCTATGAAAGAAAATTTTAAAAATCGCAAAGTATTTGCAAAGTTCTGTTACCTAAACTATAATAAAAATGGAAATTTAATTGCAATTTGTATCATATACAGTGTTAATTGTTACATTCTGGGCATTCTGAGTTTCACAGATATGAATTAATTATCTTCTCATTTGTGTTGTTTTTATTCTATTTTTGTAGAACAGAGTATATCTGTGGGGGGATATTTGACAAAAAGACTGCAATTCAATCTAACAAATGAGGTCACAATGTTAATGAAATATTTTATGCAGTAGCTGGCAGTTTCAGCATATATTTCTAGTTCACACAAGGTAACTCAGCCAAACAATAGATAGAGACTTTCCAAATATTTTACATCTAAATAGCAATCCGAATATATCTGTCACACAAAGTCATGCTGCTGAGATACTGGTGAAGCCCAGTGCTGTTTTAAAATTAGGCATTTATAAAAATACAACAAGTTGGGACACAACAAAAGTAATAACAGTCTGTTTATACATTTTAAAAAGTAAAAGCATTTTGGTTTATTAGTTTTCTTGATTTCCTTTGCTTAAGGAATACTCTACTTGCCACCTTTATTTTTTTTTCTGAGAATTTTATTTATAAATATATCTGCTTCACTTTTTCTTTGTATGTGGTTGTGTCTATTCAAAAAGGCAGAGACATATTCTTTGATAAAAAATAAAGCAAGTTTTGGTTTTTTGTTATATTGCTGACTTTATTTTATTATTATCTAACCCATTCTCTTTCTAAGGAATAAAGTTTACATATTATCATGTATGTGAATTATATCATGGTGAAAAAATTAGAGGGTAACAGTCAACAAAAAAATCGTACTAATTACAGGCACGCAGATTGTTAAGTAATCTTCACTTCCAGGACCTTAGGCTTCAAGGATTTTGTATCTCGTTACTTTCTGCTCTTGGATAGCTTATCATGTTCTATCTGAGAGTTTATCTTTAGAACTTGGATTATTAGAGTAAAGCAACATTAATTGAAATTTCATATATCCTCCTTAACCATTAATTCTTCTAATCTTATTTCACAATATACACGGTATGAAAAATTTAAGAGTAAAATCCCTAAAACACTATAGCAAGCTTGGAGTCCTCCGCCACATGTACCTCAGCCAAATCTCTCCTCAAAACAGTGAATCTGTATGTAATATTTCTTGCATGTGAGCCTAACCACTGACCAGATCTAAGAAAATCACTTTCTGGGACACAAAAATGGTGCTTCATTATAAATAGACAAATTCAGTTTTTGAGATAACTGTTATTATACTATTGGCATTGTATTTTAATGTCTAATTATCAAACAGCTTTTATGAAAACACATTTGGATAATTTTTAATAACTTATTCTGATAAATTTAGTAGCTACCAATAACTGGATATCTTATATTTATTTTCCAGGTGTCCTCATTTAAATACATACCATATGAATTGTTTTAAACTCTAATATAAGCAAAATAATTATTTTGGATAACATGACTTGATTTGCAAAATTTTCATTGTAACTATTCTAGTTCATATTGACTTTTTGTCTCTCTTTGTTTGTACTCCTCATAAGCTTTTAAGTAATCTTTTAAAAATGATAAAGCATTGGTGTCTCTCTTTACCAGATAACTTCCCCCCATAGATTCTCATAAACACCAGCAAAAGAGCTCTAGAAACTCTAGAAAAGAGAAGCAACATGTGTCAACTGTGTCATTCCACCTACCTCCTTATTCTTATCAGGTCCTTTACCTGCTTTTCATTAGGCTGCCCTGATTTCTTTCAGATGCTAAATGCATGGTGCAGTGCGCTTATTTTCATGGCTGGACTGAATCACATATTTCTATATAATTAAAACTAAGAAAAGTAGTACTGGATCAAAAAATTCCCTACTAGTAATACATATCTTTGGGACACATGTATATTTAATAAAGTTTTAAATGGGATTCTTTTGCTAAAATCTAAGCTATCTGTAAGCTTGTTTAGTGATGCATTTGAGAAGTTATTATAGCCTAAGGTGAAGTGATTATTCTTTACTTATTGTATGAAGCCTAGTTTTTTCTAATTCAAAGGAAGGTCACTTTGATCAAAAGCTGTTTAGTAATTTGATACTATATATTAGAACTAAAAGGCTAGATTATTCTTTTTTTTTTTTAAATTCCACAGCACAGTAGACCAGGTGTTTAAGGAACTGATATTCTCAATGTCATTTCATTATTTTTTAAAGGTAAGAATATTGTACCATATTAAGTAATACATCACACTTACTTAAATATTAACCAATGTGAATTATTTACATCTACTAGTGAATGTCTTTACATAGCTAAATGTGGAGATTAGAAATATTGGTGATAAAACCCTGAGATATTAGAAAGAAAAAGCGTTATTAGATGAGCAAGCTCTACTCGAAATTCATGATCATTATCTACATTTTCCAGGGAAGTTGTAAGCTCTCTAAAATGTGATACTTGTTTAGGAAGCTATCTCGAACAAGTTTTTCTTTTTTTAAAAGAAATACTCATTTGTATAAACTTTCAGGTTTTCCTGCATGTCAAATACAAGCATGAATGTAAATTTATAGAGAATTCCTTCATTTCTTATCCTAATATTGACAGCCTATTACACTGTGATACTGTTTGAAACTTGCCGCGATGTGTGAATTTTTATAAAATCACATGGGTTTGTGAGAACCTTCCTGTCTGTAAAGTTACCCCTCCAACCACTCAACCCAGCATCATTCACCCAGCAATGGAAGTTGTATACTAAATATGAATGGCTAGGGTAAAGCTTATGTAAATTCAGGGAGATCTCAGTAAGTCAAGAGGAACTTTCTCTTCAAAATTGAAGTTTGGACTCTAATTTATGAATTTTATTTGCATTTGGTCAAACACCCATTGTGATTGTCCCATTTGAAGGAGCAATGATAAACATATAAAAGGCTACTACCCGATATACTGACCATGAGCATAGAGCTTGCAGCGAGACTGAGTTTGAATACTAACTCTGTCGTTAGCTCTCTGATTGGCTTTAAGGCACTTAGCATTTCTGAATCTATGTTTTGTTATTTGCAAAATGAAGGTGATTATAATGATATTTATCACTTTGTGTTCTTTTAACGAATAAATTAGTTCACATATGTAAGGAACATCTTTCACATACCATAGTTAGAACTGTCTATGGGTTAGTCATTTTAATTATATATTTAACCAAAAATATGTGTTCTTACTTTTCATTTTCTTTACCAAGCAATTTAAAAGTGATATTGATGTTACAGACTGAATCCATTTTTTAATTAATTCATACGACCATCACTACTCTTTGGAAAAGAAATGGGTTGACTACAGGATGAAGAACTCTAAAACTGTAGTAAAAGTAGTTATACTCCTTGCTGTCTTTGATCAGATATTCTTAAAGGAGACTATGTTCAAATAAAGAAACAAAATAATACAATCCAAATTCCAAGTGACTCATATGGATCCATCACCTCTACTAAATCAGAGACACTAAGTCAATATTTATTTGAAATAAATATAAAAAAAATTACTTTAGATTTCATTTGTGATTATGCATAGAGTCCACATGAAACCAAGTTGTTTGCTAACATTTTGCCATTTAGTACCTTAATTTATTTTTATGTAGGTTAAGTCTCATTGTAATCTTTATCTATTTTAAATAGATCTTAATTTAACAAACTTTCAGATTTAAAGTGATATCCTATTTATTTCTCTCTTATTTCATTAATGACGGAGTTACAAAGCTCAGTCTCGACATTATTCCCAGGGTATCCCATTAGAAACAATATGACAAAAAAGCCTATCATTTATTTTTCTCACTCATTTATAGCCTTTCAGAATATTTGCAATCTTTTGGAACATTTTTGTATTGACAATTCTTTTGTAGCTCTTTAACCTTTAAAAGAATTATATCTGATTATTATATGTAGAATTAGCATAAATTAAATATATTTGACTGCTAATTTTTAAGGCAAATGTACTAAGATTTTGAGTTTATGCATATATTATTTTATGGAACTATTTATCTGTTTATTTTTACTAGCGATTCATTACACATTTGCGGGGAAAGAAAGTAAAATCCTAAATGAGAAAATTTCATATTTGATTTTTTAAAATTATTTTGTGTTCTTTCTGCACTTTTTCAAACTTTTTCTCTTCCTATTGTAAAATAACCTGGAGCTGAAAATCTGAGCGCCCATGCTTGAAAGCCATTTTGATTTTATATCCCTTACTGAATATTGTTACTTGTAGTAGTGTTTCTCTTTTTCTGATATGTTTGTTAAAACTGTTTGGCTGAAATAGCTAACATAGGTTATTACTACTGTTATTTCCTTTCTACATACTACAGTTTGTTGTTTATAGTTTCTTTTTCTTTACTTATGTGTTTTAATTTTGAAAGTTTAATTTTTAGCTTACTTTTCTTTTTTTTAAATGTTGCTTTATTAAGTAATTTGTTGCTTGTGTTCTTACAAAGTCTATGCCTCTTCTCACTTTCATGTGATATATATTTTATTTGAAAGATACAATTTTTGTAAGCCACTTTTAAATACATGTCAAAACAATCAAATGTAAACTAAAAGTAAGTGTAGAATTTTAATTTATATGTTATATGTGATAGTTGGATGTCTTTAATATTTTTGGTATTCATTCTATTTCTTTTGTAAATATAATTTACCTTAATTGTTTTGGTCCTTGTATTGCAAATACAAAATATTTGCCATGAAGTAATTATGAAAAAAATTGACTCTATGAAGTTTGGCTAACACTCATAATTCATTTTGCGCGAAGTACTCAATGAATTCAGATGCAATCAGTAATTATTATGGGAACAGTGAATCAAGAGTAATTCTTGATTTGAAAATTATCTTAATTTTAAAGTTTTCTTTTATTTTAGCTCTAGAAATACAGCAATTATGCACAGAGACATGAAGTGAATGCAAAAGTTAGTTAAAAAAAGGAAATGTATTTCTGTGTTTATTTGCTTGTGCTTAAAACCACCACTCACCTTAAAGTGGTATCAAAGTGAAAGCATTTACAAAAACTAAAATTTTATTTTTTCACATTTAAAATAGAAAAATATGATATTTTTTTTAGCTTTTCAAGAATTAATTTTAAAACAGTAATAGAAGCATAAATGTTTCATTTTTCTTTTAAATCATATGATTTAGTAAAATATAAAATGCATTAGAAAAATAAGCAGTTAAATATCTTAGGTAGTATAAAAAGTCAAAAAGCTGATAAATAGTAAAATTGACACACAAAAATATAATTTTAATCACAGCCATGAATTTTGCTTATAATACTATGGCACTTCATTTTGTTCTGTAACACTTTCTGAAACATTTTCAATATTAACATTATAATAAAAATTAAATCTATTTTTGGAATTTGAGAATAAAACATGTAGGTAGTGGACATACTTCTTAATGCTTTTTTTAATTACAATATTTTAAAATTTAGTAGATTTGGGTTTCACATTTATTATTTCCTGGAATCATCCGGCCTGAATAAATGAGTTTAGGACTCATTATGCCCTCTTTAGGTGACTGCTAGATTTAAAACAATTAAGTTTGTTGTTTGCATATACTGCCCATTTCAGACAATATTAGAGTCTTGCCATTACTTCTGGAAGTATTTCTAGTGTTGCTTCTCATCAGTATCTGTGGTGTCACGTGGGGCAGTGTTATTATAACTACTTTCCCAGTTCTCCTACCTAACACTCTGATACCTTAAAGTGTTTTCGAGTGTTATTAGGAAGCCTTTTCCTTTTAGTAATTTATGTTTCACAAAGTTCTTTAGTCACATAAAAGAACTATATGGTTTATTTATGATGTCTGCAATTACTTGAAAAAAAAACTCAGAAAACTTTTATAACAATAGTAATTTCTAGACATAGTGAAATGCATTTAACAAGAAGAAATAAATGGGTCATATCTATTCGAATCAAGTTTCTTCTCTGTTATACTTGTTAAGACTATTACCATGGTATAAAACATGACAGAAACAACTCTTTAAACTACTTTCAGCTGCATTTAGTTTTACAAAATATGAGTATGATAAATTTTAGCAGTGACTTAGATTTATATCTAAAATACAATATACACATTAATATGTAAAGTTGAGAGGGAGTATAGAGAAAGTATAGTGGGTTTGTATTGTCTTTTTGCTCTGCCTTATTGCACAATTATTGTTCCATTTCAACTTATGAAAAAGTAGTCACCTTACTCCCTACGATTCATTAAAAATATTGAAAAAGCATTATAATACAGTCCATAGTAATTTTGGTGATATTATGTCAAAATTCGATGTAGCATTTCTTGTAATGAAAGCTAAGTAAGTTGGGTAAATAAATAAATTTATTCAATGTCTTAAATGGCTGCAAAAGTTGCTTTCCCATAATATATTACATCAAATATTTTAAATATTTGATTTGCTTTCAAGATTTGGCTATTAAAGTAAAAAACAGTGGCTAACATATTTGTATATATGTATGTATTTATACATTTTAAGATCAAAGGCCTTGAAGTGGAGTTGATAAGTCAAATTATACACAGATTTAACATCATCTTGTTTATTGTAAAATTGCCTTATATATGTCCCACCAAATTACATTCCCACTGTAGATTATTTCTACATCAGCATTGAAATCACTTATATTTTTCTTAATCTAATAAGGAAAAGAAAGTTTTATTTATCTCTATTTTTTAAAGATTACTGAGGCAAAAATTATTTAAATATTCATAAGCTTTTAAAAATTTAACGTGATAGCTATTTATATGAACACTACTTTCACAACCCATATTTTTCTCACTGATTTCAGAAAACAATTTAGTTTTCATTCTCTTTCACTCTCTCCTTCTCTGACTCTTTCTCTCTCCTCGGCTCTTGATCTCTTCATCCCCTCTTAACTGTAGTGCCCTTTCTTGCTTGACTGAGTTTTTCACTTCTGACTTTATATGGTGCGTTTTTGATTACCAGAATACTTTTGGATTACTAGAGAATATTGCTCATATTATTTTTCTTTGTTTCACAGAAATTTTAGGAATCTTTTCATAGTCTGTTTATTCCAAAGACTGTTCTGTCATTTTGAAAATTTCCTAAATTAAAGTAATTAAACAGAGAGACTTTGGAAGTTTACTGTATAACTAGAAAATATCTATATTCATTAATATAAGGGAGAATTATAAAGTACATATCATTTAGGACAGCGTTTGCCTCTTGCTTTTACACAGTTTTTCAAATTTTATTAACTTTTTTACTAAACTCCAGTAAATGTTATAGTTTTCTGGATAATCATTTTAGTAATTACATTTGATATTTTCATGCTTAATCTTGAGATTGAATATTATTCATTTAAATATATATAATATTACACTGAATAATGAACAATATTTCCAAACTAGCAAAAATATGTAGGTATTATTGTTATCTCAGTTTATCAGATCACAAAGCTAATACTCAAAGAGGTTAACTATATATTCATATTACATAGTTGATAAGTGGCAAAGTTGTATCTTGGACCCAGTTTTCTAGGAACCCAGTGTCTAAGCACTTGCCACAATTGACTCTGTATATGTAACTTGTAAATAGTCACTTTTCTCAACCATATCTTATTAATAATTATCTGTATATATACACACAAATATACCCATATATTTATTTATATGTATATATTTAAGCAAAAACACATATACATAAATTTTATTCTGATGTAATTTCCTGATACACAAATAAATTTCCCTTGCCAATCCAAATATTTGTACAACTTATTCTTTTTCTCTTCTAAATTCCATTGACTGGCACTTTTAGAAAATGTTAGAAAAAGATAGTGGTGATAACATGCTGCCCCATCTGAGTTCTCACTTTCATAGGAATGCTCTTAAAGTTCCACCATTAATCAAAGTACATGTGTTCTATGGCACATAGTTACATGTATTCCTATCATACTGATTGTTTTTAATCAGCAATATATGTCCAATTTACCAAATGTTTTTCCTTCATGCATCAAGATATTCATACATTTAATATGTTTCCTAAAGTTTAGATATCATTGCATTACTGAAATGTATTCTATGTGACTATGAAATTTATTTTTCTACTAGATTGCTCCATTTTAATTGTGATTTTTTATTTGGAATGTTTGAATCAATTTTGGTGTTAGATTACTACATACTATCTATTACTTTCATGTGCTCTCTTCATCAACTTTCAGTCCAACATAAAGAGGATTTAAAAAATACAAGAAGATTTTCAACTTTTGCCACCAGGTGGAATAATGTAAATGACATGTTGATCGTATTTACATTTCTAAATTTGTATTTACATTTTGTCCATATTATCTTAGGCTTCCTTGTGATTTATTCTGTTGAAGTTTTTAAAGCTCTTTCTTTTTTATATTATAATAACTATTTTTTCTATTATAATCCATTCATAACTAATCTTATTCCTTTACTTCCTTCTTTTCTTAATTTATTTGTTTTACATGATCTTTTAAAATGTTATTTTTAGTCATTTATATTTTAATTCATCCAAATTCAGTAATGAGTGTTTTTAGGACTATACATTTTCCTCTGAGTACATAGTTGGCTCACTACCCTACATTTAATATTTATTGTTCCCCAAATTGATGTAGATGGATTGGCAAATGGTTGCCAAGAATTAAATGATACACTCCCACTGCCTGTTTGCTAAATAAAATTATACTGGAGCACAGACGCATCCTTTGTTTATTTATTGACTGTGATTGCTTTCATGCTACAATGACAGAGTCGAGTATTTGGAATAAATATCAAATAGCCCTCAAAGACTAAACTATTTTCCATTTATCCTTTTACAGCAGGATATATCAGGGAAAAACAGATCAGCCAGAATGTGGCCTCAGCCTCAGCTGTTGAAGAGGTTCAGCTTTAATCCTGCTAGTAGGCCTGGAGTATAAGTTGCACGGCAAAGTTGCCCCCACACTGGAGAAAATTTCACTGCTATTTTATCCAAATGTAAATCTGACATTTGAAGCATAAGGTCTTTCTATTGAGCAAGGAAGCTTAGTTTCACAGAAGAGGCAACTCCTATTTGGGTGAGAAATATTCTCCAGAGAAAAGTGCTCTTTTAAAATCTATGACAGTTGGTGAATCGACATACTTTCCTAATAAAAGGTGAGCTGGGGGGAAACCAAACAGCATCCACTAGAATCCATCATGTGCTTCAATCTGACTGGCTTGCTCCTGACATTAGCCTCACTTTATCTTGTCACAGCTTCACTAGGATTCTGATTTATCATACTTTCTGCAAAAATGAGTAAATTAAAGTTTAATTAGATGACCTATAGCTTCCACTCTAGTTGTTTCTAAAACTATAACTGATATTATCCTTCTTTTTTTCTACATATTTAAATATTATTTCCTCTTAGCCAACACTTCTGTTGGTCTGGGTAGCTTGACTGGTGATGTGATCTATGCTTTCATCCCTGAAGGATTTTGAATATCTAATTAGCATGCATTTCTCAGATAATGTTTGCTATATTTGTATATTTTACAGTAGATTATTTGAGTGTCAAACATATAATTCTCCACCTTCATTATTTTGCAATAGCCCCATGATCTCACATTGACTACAGTGAAT
Organism: Pan paniscus; assembly: GCF_029289425.2. Taxonomy (NCBI): domain Eukaryota; kingdom Metazoa; phylum Chordata; class Mammalia; order Primates; family Hominidae; genus Pan; species Pan paniscus. The sequence continues at coordinate 84,486,937 of NC_085926.1, read as the reverse complement.
TACCCCTCCCAGTATGACAGTCTTTTTCTGTGATTCTAGTTTACTGATGCAAAGAGCCAAAAGTAACCATGAGGACTATCATCATGTCCGTTCTTGTGATTAGAGTCTAAAGTTGCAATAATGAAAAGTAATATTTCTCCAAGTAGAGTACTCAGTGTTGCTGAATGGGACAAATCCTATTTGCACTGTTTTGCTTCTAGATTCATTTATTCTATCTACTGCAGATAATGATCATATAATTGCTGTTTATCTACCATATTTTAAAGGCTATACCCTATTCTTTCAAGGTGTCATTCCAAAGTAGAATTTTCAGATATGCCTTCAATGCTTATTCCATTGTTTATGTGGCTGGCATATTTTTTTGATGATGTCATATGAAGCAGGACCAGTGAATCCTTGAGTTTTGCACCCAAACCACATTATTTTTTTTTCCATAAAGAAAATATTTTGGTCAAAGATTATGTTTGTGGGATCCTATTTCAGAAGTTTATTACTTTATCTCATATCTTCTTATAAGAAATTATGATACGTCAACCACCATTTTTAACCCTCCCTGGGACATTTTCTAAGGTATATGGTTAATTAGGTACCTTTTCTACCTTACAGGTTTAGTAAAAACACAACATTTACAGTTGTTTGCAACTATACAACTAGTTAACATCTTTTCCAACAACTTCCTTGACTCTTTTCCTGCTTTTGCAAGCCAACTCTTTGCAAAGTCAAGGCCACTGTTTAAGTTACTCCCTGCCAGCACTCCATTTCTTGGTGCTCATTTCTATATCTGTTACTTGTTACTACACTACAAACCACTCCAAAAATTAGTGAATTAAAAGATTAAGCATTTATTAAATCTCATTATTCTGGGAGTATAGGATGACCTAGCTGATTTATTCTGGAGTCTTATATGTGTCTTTGGTCAGAGCGAGGGTCAAATGACATATAGATCACTTAGAATGGCCTTTAATATCTGTCGAGAAATGGGCTTTGGCTAGGTCACTGTTGTTTGATATTCTCCCAGATGGCCTGTCACTCTCCAGCAGGCTGCTTCTAAAGATGTAAGAAAAATGAGACAGCACACCCCCTGAAGTGATACTATTTTCTTGTGTCTTCTTGCATTATATTTGTTCTTATGAAATGTATCAAAACATTTCTCATGGCCAATACAGATTAAGGAATTGAGAAATACATATTACCTGTTGATTGATGAGAGTGGAAGGGTTTGTGACGAATCCTTCAATCTACTACAAGAAACCATGCCATTTTCAATGCCTAATTCATAGCTTTGATATATTTAACCATAGCTGCTCAATTAATAAGCTCACTAAGAAGGCACTATGGTGACTGAAGATAGAGGTTGGCTGATATCCTTGGTTCAGTCATTCTATTGACTCTACTGTGTATTGCCCAACGCAATTGATGCCTCTGCTTGGCATTAACATGTAATATAAATATTCTTACTCATTAGATCTACTCATTAATCCATACATATGCTTCTTTCTAGACATTCCTATATGTAATCTTCCAATCTTGCTACTTCCAGGTACCCAAACAAAGAGTGAATTCAATTTCCATTGCCCGTGATTTTATATATATATATGCCTTCCTTGAGCCAATTCTCTCTTCAGTTGTATGTGGACTAACACACGTACAATTATTGGCTCAAATACTGTGGATCCTCTCACACTCAGTCTTGAATGGCTTATAATCTGTGATGACAAGCTCCAGATTCTTAATGGAGCTTTTTTGTGGTTTCTCACATGGAAACTTTCTTTAACATACATATCTCTAATACCATGGGATCTGCTGGGTCATATAGTCCTAGACATGCTGGAAAGTCCTTTTTAGCTTTATAACTTCTAAAAACTGGTAGCCTTCAGTATCACCTGATAAATGTATCTAATTTGCCATTCCTAATTGAGGAATGTTTTATTAAAAATCAATCCTGCAAGCATTACATTCTTTTATTAGTAGCAGGTTGTGCAAGGTACACTATTATGTCCTTTATTTTGCAAGTATTTTCCAGACCACTACTCACATAAATTTTCTTGCATAGTATATCCCTGAACTTTTGTAAGGTTTACTTTCCATTGTCTAAAGCCCAAATGCATTACCAAATAATCTAAATAATTTGTGGATTTGTATTTATTTGGTCTGATTTCATGCTAGTATCAATAACATGTGTCAATGTAGTATTCTGCAGAATGTCCTGATGGTGTTGATCCCATCAGAATGCACTGTGACAAAGAAATAGAAAATTAAACAGGCACTGGGATAAGACTTTAAATATATATTGTTGTCTGTCACATGTGAACAAATTGCATCTGATTCTTATTCCTGACTATTACTAATAAAAGAATGCATTTGGCTGGCATGGTGGTTCATGCCTGTAATCCCAGTGCTTTGGGAAGCTGAGGCAAGAGGATCACTTGGGCTCAGGAGGTTGAGGCTGCAGTGAACCATGATCACACCACTGCAGTCCAGCCTGGACAACAGAAAAAGACTGTCAAAAAAAAATATTACCAGATCAATAGTTACACAAGTACCACAAGCTGTAGCAATATCAATTCAGCACAGCAGCTGAAAGTTGGGGTATAATTTGATTAATTATATTATTACTAAATTATTCTGCCATTCACTATGATTCACTAAGGTTTTTCAAGGGGAACATAGAAGAATAAAGCCAGTCATTTATTTTTCACTCAACAAACATTTATTAAGATCCCATGATAGGTCAGATATATTGTTACAAATGAATAATCTAACTCTAAAAACCATTGAGATAGTTCCTACCTTCACACACTTATGTGTACATGCTAAGTATACATCCAAAAAAAAAGAATGTACAACTGGGTATAGTCAGTACTCTGATATGGTAAGAACAGTAAATAAATTGATACAATTCATTTTATTAAAAAATAAAGGAGGGTAAAATTTACATAAGATTTAGCATTTTAACCATGTTAAATTGTGAAATTTGACAGTTTGTAGTATATGCAGAATGTTGTGCAATAATTACTACTATCTTCCAGAATATTGTTATCACCCCAAAAAAATAAGCTACACCTAATAAACAGCCACACACTATTCCTTCTACTCCAAGCCCCTGTTATTATTAATCTAGTTTCTGCATGTACAAATTTGACTATTCTGGATATTTTATGTAAATGGATCATATAACACGAGGACTTTATTGACTGGCTTTTTAACTTAGCATGGTTTTAAGTTCATCCACACTGTAGCATGTATCAGTACTTTTTCTGTTTTGGTTAAATAATATTCTGCTGTATGCATTTACCACAGTTGTTTATCCACTCATCATTTGATGGACACTTTGTGTCTAATTTGGGACTATTATTAATAATACTCCTATCAACATTTGTATACAAGTTTTTATGTAAACATATGTGTTTAATTCTCTTGGGCATACACCTAGGAGTGACATTTCTGAGTTATCTGATATAACCCTACTTTTAGCTTTTTGAGAAATAGCCATACTGTTTTCCACAGCAAGTGCACCATTTTATATTCCCATCAGTAGTGTATAAACATTCCAGTTTCTCCACATCCTTGCCAGCACTTCTTATTATCTTCTTCCTCCCTTTCTCCTCTTCCACCTTTTTCTCCTCCCTTTGCCTTCTCCATCCTTCTCTTCCTCTTTTTCCCCCTCTCCTCCTCTTCCTTCTTTTATTATCTTCTTCATCTTGCTATCCTAGTGGGTTTAGAGTAGTTCTTGGTTTGAATTCTTAATGACTAATGATATTAACCATTGTTTCAGATGCTTATTGACTTTATGTATTTATGGAAAAATGTCTATGTCCTTTGCTCATTTTTAAAAATTATTATTTGAGATAGAGTCTTGCCCTGTCGGCCAGGCTGGAGTGCAGTGGCATGTTATAGCTCAGTGCAACCTTGAACTCCTGCATTTAAGCAGTCTTCCCACCTCAGCCTCCTGAGCAGCTATGGCTGCAGGCACCCACCACCACACCCGGCTAATTTTTTTTAAAGGTATTTTTGTAGAGACAGGGTCTTGCTATGTTGCCCAGATTGGTCTCAAACTCCTAGCCTCAAGCAATCCTCCCACCTCAACCTCACAAAAATCTGGGATTACAGTTGTAACCCACTGTGCCCAGCCGCATTTTTGAAATTAGCTGTTTATCTTTTAGTTGTTATTTGTGAGAATTCTTTACATATTCTGGATACTAGACTTTTATCAGATATATAATACGGAAATATATTTTTTAATTCCATGAGTTATCTTTTCCATTGCTTTGTAGTGTCCAATGATGCAAAAATTGTTTTTAATTTTGATGAAGTACAGTTTATTTTTTTCTTGGTTGTGTCTTTTGTGCTATGTTTCAACAACCACTGGCTAACGTAAAGTGTTGAAGATTTACGCATATATTTCTTTCTATGAATTTTATATTTTCAGCTCTTACATTTAAGTCTTCGATCCATTTTGATTTAATTTTTATGTATGACATAATGTAGAGGTCCAAATTTATTCTTTTACTTGTGAATATTCAGTTGTCTCAGCACCATTTATTGAAAATATTTTTTTCTCATTAAGAGTTTTTACCAATTTTCTTGAAAATCAATTGACCATAAATATGTTGTTTTATTTTTGGACTCTGAGTTTTATTTCATTGATCCATGTCTGTCTATGTTTATGATAATACCACACTGTTTGATTAGTGTAGTTTACTAGTAAATTCAGGCATTGAGAAGTGTGAGACCTCCAGTTTTGTCCTTTTTAAAGATACTCTTCATTCTTCTGTGTTCCTTGCAATTCTCTATGAATTTTAGAATCAGCTTTTCATTTCTGAAAGAAAAAAATGACAACAAGAATTTTGATGGATTTGTATTTAATCTGGAGGTCGATTTGTTAAAATGTTATTTAAACAATATTGTCGTAGATCAATATACAAAATCAGCTGCATTTTATACAATTACAATGAACAAAACTGAAATATAATTAAGAAAACACTTGGAGGCTGAGGCAGGCCTCCTGCATCAGGAGATCAAGACCATCCTGGCTGACACGGTGAAACCCTATCTCTACTAAAAAATACAAAAAATTAGCCGGGTGTGGTGGTGGGCACCTGTAGTTCCAGCTACTCGGGAGGCTGAGGCAGGAGAATAGGGTGAACCTGGGAGGCAGAGCTTGCAGTGAGCCGAGATCGCGCCACTGCACTCCAGCCTGGGTGACAGAGCCAGACTCCGTCTCAAAAAAGAAAAAAAAATTAACTTTTAATATACAAACATATAATATGTCTAAATAAACATGTCTATTTAGGTCATATTTAACTTATTTTGACAATGTTTCATAGTGTTCAGTGTAAAGTTTTTCACTTTTTGGTTACATTTATTACTAAGTATTTTATCCTTTTTATGCTACTGTAAGGAAAAGTGTTTTCTTAATTATATTTCAATTTCATTCATTGTAATTGTATAAAATGCAACTGATTTTGTACATTAATCTTGTATCCTGCAACTTTGCTAAACTCACTTTTTAGCTCTTACTTTTTTTTTAATTTGTTAGGGTTTTCTAAGTATAAGATCATGGGTTCTATAAAAAATAATTGTCTTTCTTTTTTAAAATTTTATCAATTTTTATTTTAGGTTCCAGGGTAAACTTGCAGGATGTGCAGGTTTGTTACACAGGTAAACATGTGCCATGGTAGTTTGCTGCACAGATAGACCCATCACTCAGGTATTAATCCAAGTAACATTAGCTGTTCTTCCTGATGCTTTCCCTTCCCCTGTCCTCAACAGGCCCCAGTGTGTATTGGTCCCCAACGTGTCCATGTGTTCTCAACATTCATCTCCCACTTATAAGTGAGAACATGCAGTGTTTGGCTTTCTGTTCCTGCGTTAGTTTGCTGAGGATAATGGCTTCCAGCTCCATCCATGCCCCTGCAAAGACATGGTCTTGTTCCTTTTTTATGGCTGCATAGTATGTCGTGCTGTATATGTTACACATTTTTATTTATCCAGTCTACTATTGATGGACATTTAGGTTAATTCCATGTCTTTGCTATTGTCAACAGTGCTGCAGTGAACATATGCATGCATGTATCTTTATACTAGAATAACTTGTATTCTTTGGTAATATACCTAGTATATTACCTAGTAATGAAATTGCTGGATCAGATGGCATTTCTTCTTCCAGATCTTTGAGAAATTGCCACTGTCTTCCACAGTGTTTGAACTAATTTACATTCCCACCAACAGTGTAAAAGTGTTCCTATTTCTTGGCAGCCTCGCCAGCATCTGTTGTTTCTTGACTTTTTAATTATCACCATTCTGACTGGCATGAGACAATATCTCATTGTGGTTTTGATTTGCATTTTCCTAATGATCAGTGATTTTGAGCTTTTTGGCATATGTTTTTTGGCTACATGAATGCCTTCCTTTGAGAAGTGTCTGTTCGTGTCCTTTACCCACTTTCGATGGCTTTTTGTTTGTTTTATAAATTAGTTTAAGTTTCTTGTAGAATCTGGATATTAGACTTTTGTCAGATGGATACATTGCAAAATTTTTCTCCCATTCTGTAGGTTGTCAATTAACTCTGATGATAGTTTCTTTTGCCATGCAAAAGCTCTTTAGCTTAAATAGATCCCACTTGTCCGTTTTTGCTTTCGTTGCAATTGCTTTTCGCATTTTCGTCATGAAATCTTTGCCAGTGTATTATGTCCTGAATGATATTGCCTAGATTTTCTTCTAGGCTTTTTATAGTTTTAGGTTTTACATTTAAGTCTTTGATCCATCTTGATTTAATATTTGTATAAGGTGTAAGGAAGGAGTCCATTTTTGACTTTCTTTCTATACAATTTGAATACGTTTTATTTTCTTTTTCAACCTTTTTGATCTGACTAAAACTTTCAATACAACAATGAATGGAAATGGTAAAAGCAGACATCCTTGTCTTGCTTCAGTTATTAGGGGAAAAGCTTTCAGCATTGCACAATAAAGCATGGTATTTTATCTGTGGGTTATTCAGTGTCTTTATCCAGGTGAACAATTTATTTTTTATTCTTGACTTGTGGAGTTTTTAACATGAAATAATACAGATCCTGTTAAATTCCTTTTTTGTGTCTATTGAGATAATAGTTATTTTCTTTAATTCTGTTAATACAGTGTACTACATTGACTTTTATACAGAAAATAACTTTTGCATTCCTGGAATAAATCACATATGGTCATAGTATGTAATTATTTTAAAAGGTTTCTACATTTGGTTTACTAGTATTTTCTTGAGAATTTTGGCATCTATATTCATAGAATATATTGCTCCGTTTTTTCCCTTGTGTTGTATTTATCTTTCTTTGATACAGAATAATACTGGCCTCACAGAAAGAATTAGGAAGGGTTTTCACCTCCTTTGTTGTCTGGAAAATTTTGAGAAGGAATGGTGTTAATTGATCTTTGAACATTTGATAAAAATCACCAGTTAAAACAACTGCTCCTGATATTTTTTGAAAGTGTTTTGATTTCTAATTAAATCTTCTTACTTGCTATAGTTCTATTAAGATTTTCTATTTTTTCTTGAGTTTTATTAGTTGGTGAATTTCCAGCAATTTGTGTATTTAATTTAGATTATCTGATGTTTTGGCATACAATTTTTACAGTATTCTCTGTGTTTTTTTTATTATTTCTGTAATGTTAGTAGTAACTCTATACTTTCATTCTTCAGCATATTAATTTGAGTATTCAATCTTATTTTTTGACCAATTTGGGAAAAGATGTCAATTTTGTTGATCTTTTAAAATAAGCAATCTCGGCATTTTAGAAGTTCTCTTGTTTTACTACTCTTTATTACACGTAATTATTTTCTGATCTTTATTATTTCCCTCCTTCTGCTACTTTTGGACTTAGTTTTCTCATCTTTTATATTAGGTTATTAATCTGAGACTGTTCTAGGTTTTTAGTGCAAGTATTGACATTGGACCCTGTACTCTATGTATCCCATAAGTTTTGCCATGTTTTGTTTCCATATTCCTTAATATAACAATATTTTCTAATTTCCCTTGTGATTTCTTCTTTGATCCATAGATTATTAAAGAATGTGTTTTAAATTTTCACATAATTTTGAATATTCTAACTTACTTTCTGTTATTGATTTCTGCTATATTTTTATGACAGCTAGTAAACATAGTTTGTATGATTTCAGTATTTTAAAGTTTATCGAGACTTTTTGTGGCCTAACAACTGGTCTCTCCTGGAGAATATTTCATATGCAGTTGAGGAGAATATACGTTGGTCTGTTACTAAATGGAGTGTTCCCTACGGAACACTGCAGAGAATACTGTAAGTTAGGACCAGTTGGTTTATAGTGTTAAGTCTTTTATTTCATTTCTTATTTTTTATCCAGTTGCCCTATCCATTATTGAAAGTGAGGTATTTAAGTCTTATGCCATCACTTTTAAGCTGCCTATTTTTTCTTGCAATTCGGTCAATATTTGTTTTATTTATTTTGGAGCTTTGTTAACAGCTTATATGTTTATTATATTTCCCAGATATATTGATTCTATTATGTTAATATAATATTCTTCTTTATTTCTTGTTCCACTTTTTTATCATAACATATATTAATTTTGATATTAATATGGCTGCTACATCTCATTTTTGGTTGCAGTTTGCATGGAATGGCATTTTGTCATTCTACTTTTAACCTATTGTGTTTTTAAATTTAAAATCAATATCTTATAAACATATAATTGAGAAATATTTTCTCATTTAGCTCATGTCTGCCTTTTTATTGGAAAATTTAGTCAATTTACATTTAACACAAATAGATAAGGAAATACTCTGTCAAATGGCAATTTGTTTGTTATATGTCTCACGTCCTTTGGCTTCTCAATTCCTCCATTGCTGCTTTCTTTTGTGTTAAATAATTTTCTAGTACATCATTTAATTTACTTCTTTGTTTCTTTCACTGTATTTCAGTTATTTTATTGGTGGTTATCCTAGGGATTACAATTAGCATCTTATTTTATAGCAATTAGTTAATTTCTCTTAAATATATAGTTTGGGTTGTATTTTCTTGTTTCTTTGCATGCCTTATAATTTATTTGTTGAAAACTAAACATTATGTAGTCAACTCTGGAAGTAATTTTTTTCTTTTCTCAGGGTTTGTTGTTGCTGATTGTAATTGCATGTTTAGTGACTTTTCTGACAAGATTTGAAAATTCTTTATGTTTCGTCATGTGTGAACTATGAAATATCTGATTCATTAGCTTAAAGTTCAGCTAGTGATTGAACAGATTTTTTTATTTTAATTCTTAGAACCAAAATTAACCACCCCCCACTTAGCCTTTTTTTGCAAATTGTGTGTGTGTGTGTGTGTGTGTGTGTGTTGGGGCATTCCTTTAGCTTTATTCAAGTGGTTTATAACTCTACCTTACCCTTCACTGCCTGCCTACACAGAGTGTACATTACAGCTAAAAGTAGAACTTTGTTTTCATTACATTCTCCCTGGGTACCCACCTTAGCACAAGGAGAGATCAGGGTTAGGCAATATAAAAGTAATTGATTCTTTCCTCCATGCAACCACCAGGCAGGCCCAAACAACTACCCTTTTTAAAAAATGTATGGTGAATGAAATCTGTTCTGCTGTCTATAATCAATACCTGTGCTGGAAATGGCGGCTGTTTTCTTCAAGACCATTCACTGACTTGCGATATGGAAGACAGACCAAGGTAGGTTGAAATGCCAAAAGCTCACTCTTCTTACTGAGAGATAACTGGTTTTTCCTTGAATAAGCATTCACCTAATTGCTGCAGTTTTTGTGTTAATGTCTAGTATTCTGAAATAGTTGATTCCGAGAATTTTGACAGATTTTGTTGTTGCTTCTATGGAAGGACAGATTTATTTTTTAGCCTTTCTTACTTTACCAGTCTCACCATGTCACTCTTTCTCTTTAATTTTCAAAGTTGCTAATGTAAACAGAGAACATATTAGATTTGATACTCCCTAAATATTGCTGATTTCTTATTATTTCTTAAGTTTTTCTAACATACTGATATGGTTTGGATCTGTGTCCCTGCCCAAGTTGTATATCAGATTGTTGTTCCTAATATTGAAGGTGGGGCTTGGTGGGAGATAATTAAATTATGGGGGTGGGTTTCTCATGAATGGTTTAGCACCATCTTCTTGGTGCTCTTCTCATAATCCTGAGTTCTTGTGAGATTTGGTTCTTTAAAAGTGTATAGCACCACCCTCTCACTCTCTCTTGCTCAGGCTCCTGCCATGTAAGACGCCTGTTCCTGCTTTGCCTTCAGCCATGACTGGAAGCTTCCTGAGGTCTTCCCAAATATACTTCATGGTACATCCTGCAGAACCATGAGCTAGTTAAACCTTTTTACTTTATAAATTAATCAGTATCAGCTGTTACTTTACAGCAATGCAAGAACAAACTAATACACATACTTATTATTCAAATTCATTGTGGCTCACTATATATAATAAACAGTAACTCAGAATCTTCAATTTATTAATTTTAATGCTTGTATGCAGAATATTTTATTTCAAGAGATTCACTACTATAAAACTTCTAAATGTTAAATCTAAAAGGTAGATGTTTGATGTTTGACTCAGATAGTTTTAATGCCATTTTGCATGGTCTTTGTGGTACAAATGTGTTACATATTATATAGAGTGAGTTTAATTTTGTCTTTAAATGATTCAAAAATTGACCAACAATATTTCAAGGATAGTATTATCCATTCTTCAAGTGTAGACCCTAAGAAAAGGGGTGGGACTAAGTAACTGTTTCAAAAGTAATACCAGAAAAAACTGTGAAGGAAAGGAGGATAGAGACAACAAGAAAGGGAGGAAAAGCAAGAAAGTACATGTATGAGTGATTTAGTGATGTGGGCAACTGGGGTTCAACCCCACTGGGAACGTGGAAACTTTGTTAAGCATGTCTCAGAATCATACTGAAGGGTGAAAGGGTATTTATCCACTAATCCTCATTGCATAATTTTGAAATTTTTCTCTGGTGCTTTAATTCTCTGGTATTTCTGAGCTGCTTGGAGTCCAGGCAGAGCATTCCAAAGGCTCTCAGAGACAGTCACAGAAGTTGTCAGCCTGTATGAGGGCAGCCTATCATTAACGTCTGAGATGGAACAAAGTGAAATGGGTGGGACTAAAATTACACCACTAATAACATTTTTAACACTGTAATATTATAAGATTAGGAACACTTAATATTAAAAATAATAAACAATATAAAATAAAAATTTTCTATTTCAACAATTTTCCTTCAGTGGCATCTAAGTCGTTATCTTCAAATGTGATGCATCAAGGAAATTACAATTATAAGAGACTTTGACAATATAATTAAAGTTAATTTGATTCTAGTATAAAACTCACTCCGGAGGTTCTTGCTAGATAGTCAATGCTAAAGTTCACCGTGTGGGAAGAATGAATACAATTAAAATGATATTGACACTTCAGTTTAATTACATAACACAAATGCTTCCATCAGATAACACAAGCTTTCTGGTGATGTGCAAAATAATTTTAACATTTTAATTTTATAAAGATTTTCCCAGGCAAGATGGCCGAATAGGAACAGCTCTGGTCTGCAGCGCCCAGCGACACCAATGCAGAAGGCAGGTGATTTCTGCATCCAACTGAGGTACCCAGTTTATCTCACTGGGACTGGCTAGACAGTAGGTGCAGCCCATGGAGGGCTAGCAGAAGCAGGGTGGGGCATTGCCTCACCCAGAAAGTGCAAGGGGTCAGGGAACCCACTCCCCTAGTCAAGGAAAGCCATGAGGGACTGTGCCGTGATGGACAGTGCTATCCAGCCCAGGTACTATGCTTTTCCTATGATCTTCGCAACGAGCAGACCAAGAGATTCCCTCAAGTGCCTATACCACCAGGGCCCTGGGTTTCAAGCGCACAACTGGGCAGCTGTTTGGGCAGACACCGAGCTAGCTGCAGGAGGTTTTTTTTTTTTTTTTTTTTTCTCGTACCCCAGTGGAACACCAGTGCGAGAAAACCCTTCACTCACCTGGAAAAGAGGCTGAAGCCAGGGAGCCAAGTGGTCTTGCTCAGCAGATCCTACCCCCATGGAGCCCAGAAAAGCTAAAATCCACTGGCTTGAAATTCTTGCTGCCAGCACAGCAGTGGGAAGTCGGCCTGGAACACTCAAGCTTGGTGGGGGGAGGGGATCCGCCATTACTGAGGCTTGAGTAGGTGGTTTTCCCCTCACAGTGTAAACAACGCCACTGGGAAGTTAGGACTAGGCAGAGTGCACTGCAGCACCACAAAGCCACTGTAGTCAGACTGCCTCTCTAGATTCCTCCTCTCTTGGCAGGGCATCACTGAAAGAAAGACAGCAGCCACAGTCAGGGGCTAATAGATAAAACTCCCATCTCCCTGGGACAGAGCACCCGGCGGAAGGGGTGGCTGTGGGAGCCGCTTCAGCAGACTTAAATGTTCCTGCCTGCAAGCTTTGAAGAGAGCAGCAGATCCCCCAGCACAGCGCTGGAGCTCTGCTAAGGGACAGACTGCCTCTTCAAGTGGGTCCCTGACCCCCGTGCCTCCTGATGGGGAGACACCTCCCAGCAGGGGTCAACAGACACCTCATACAGGAGAACTACGGCTGGCATTAGGTGGGTGACCCTCTGAGACAAAGCTTCCAGAGGAAGGAGCAAGCAGCAATATTTGCTGTTCTGAAGCCTTTGCTGGTGATACCCAGGGAAACAGGATCTGGAGTAGACCCACAGCAAACTCCAGCAGACCCGCAGAAGAGGGGCCTGACTGTTAGAAGGAAAACTAGCAAACAGAAAGCGATAGCATCAACAGAGAGGACAACCACGCAAAAACTCCATCCAAAGGTCAGCGACAGCAAAGACCAAAGGTAGACAAATCCATGAAGATGAGAAAAAAACAGTGCCAAAAGGCTGAATATTCCAAAAACAAGAATGCCTCTTCTCCAAAGATTCACAACTCCTCACCAGCAAGGGAACAAAACTGGACAGAGAATGAGTTTGACGAATTGACAGAAGTGGGCTTCCGAAAGTGAGTAATAAAATCCTCCAAGCTAAAGGAGCATGTTCTAACCCAAGGCAAGGAAGCTAAGAACCTTGATAAAAGGTTAGATGAATTGCTAACTAGAATAACCAGTTTAGAGAAGAATATAAAAACCTGACAGAGCTGAAAAACACAGCACGAGAACTTTGTGAAGCATGCACAAGTATCAACATCTAAATCAGTCAAGCGGAGGAAAGGATATTAGAGATTGAAGATCAACTTAATGAAATAAAATGTGAAGACAAGATTAGAGAAAAACAATGAAAAGGAATAAACAAAGCCTCCAAGAACTATGGGACTATTTGAAAAGACCAAATCTACATTTGATTGGTGTACGGGAAAGTGAAGGGGAGAATGGAACCAAGTTGGAAAACACACTTCAGGATATTATCTAGGAGAACTTCCCCAACCTAACAAGACAGGCCAACGTTCAAATTCAGGAAATACAAAGAACACCACAAAGATACACCCTGAGAAGAGCAACCCCAAGACACATAATTGTCAGATTCACCAAGGTTGAAATGAAGGAAAAAAATGTTAAGAGCAGCCAGAGAGAAAGGTCGGGTTACCCACAAAAGGAAACCCATCAGACTAGGAGCAGATCTCTCTGCAGAAACCCTACAAGCCAGAAGACAGTGGGGGCCAATATTCAACATTTGTAAAGAAAGTAATTTTCAACCCAGAATTTCATATCCAGCCAAATAAGCTTCATAATTGAATGAGAAATAAAATCCTTTACAGCAAGCAAATGCTGAGGGGTTTTGTCACCACCAGACCAGCTTTACAAGAGCTCCTGAAGGAAGCACTAAATATGGAAAGGAAAAACTGGTACCCGCTACTGAAAAACAACCCAAAATTTAAAGACCACTGAAGCTATGCAGAAACTGCATCAACTAATGGGGAAAATTACTAGCCAGCATCATAATGACAGTATCAAATTAACACATGCAAATATTAACCATAAATGTAAACAGATTAAATGTCCCAATTAAAAGGCACATTGGAATAAGGAGTCAAGACCCATTGGTGTGCTGTATTCAGGAGACCCATCTCATGTGCAAAGACACACATAGGCTCAAAATAAAGGGATGGAGGAAGATTTATCAAGCAAATGGAAAGAAAAAAAAAAGCAGGGGTTGCAATCCTAGTCTCTGATAAAACAGACATTAAACCAACAAATATTTAAAAAGACAAAGAAGGGCATTACATAATGGTAAATGGATCAATGCAATGAGAAGAGTTAACTATCCTAAATATATGTACACCCAATACAGGAGCACCCAGATTCATAAAGCAAGTTCTTATAGACTTACAAAGAGACTTAGACTCCCACACAATAATAGTGGGAGATTTAACATCCCACTGTCAATATTAGACAGATCAATAAGACAGAAAATTAACAAGGATATTCAGGACTTGAACTCATCTCTAGACCAAGCAGACCTAATAGAAATCTACACAACTCTCCACCCCATATCAATAGAATATACATTTTTCTCAGCACCACACAGCACTTATTCTAAAATCAACCACATAATTGGAAGTAAAACACTCCTCAGCAAATGCAAAGTAATAGAAATCATAACAAACAGTCTCTCAGACCACAGTGCAATCAAATTAGAACTCAGGATTAAGAAACACACTCAAAACCACACAACCACATGGAAATTGAACAACCTGCTCCTGAATGACTACTGAGTAAATAATGAAATTAGGGAGAAAAAACTAAGTTCTTTGAAACCAATGAGAACAAAGACACACATACCAAAATCTCTGAAACACAGCTAAAGTAGTGTTTAGAGGGAAATTTATAGCACTAAATTCCCACAGGAGAAAGTGGAAAAGATCTAAAATCAACACCCTAATATCACAATTAAAAGAACTAGAGAAGCAAGAGCAAACAAATTCAAAAGCTAGCAGAAGACAAGAAACAGCTAAGATCAGAGCAGAACTGAAGGAGATAGAGACTCAAATAACCCTTCAAAAAATCAATGAATCCAGGAGCTGGTTTTTTGAAAAGATTAACAAAATACATAGATCACTAGCTAGACTAATAAAGAAGAAAAGA
Organism: Pan paniscus; assembly: GCF_029289425.2. Taxonomy (NCBI): domain Eukaryota; kingdom Metazoa; phylum Chordata; class Mammalia; order Primates; family Hominidae; genus Pan; species Pan paniscus. The sequence continues at coordinate 84,471,825 of NC_085926.1, read as the reverse complement.
GAAAAGAATCAAATAGACACAATAAAAATGATAAATAGACACAATAAAAAATGATCACCACTGATCCCACAGAGATACAAACTAACATCAGAGAATACTGTAAACACACCTATCCAAATAAACTAGAAAGTCTGGAAGAAATGGATAAATTTCTGGACACAAACGCTCTCCCAAACTAAACCAAGAAAAAGACCAATCGGCCGGGCACGGTGGCTCACGCCTGTAATCCCAGCACTTTGGGAGGCCGAGGCGGGTGGATCATGAGGTCAGGAGATCGAGACCATCCTGGCTAACACAGTGAAACCCCATCTCTACTAAAAATACAAAAAATTAGCCGGGCGAGGTGGTGGGTACCTGTAGTCCCAGCTACTTGGGAGGTTGAGGCAGGAGAATGGCATGAACCGCAGGAGGCTGAGCCTGCAGTGAGCCGAAATCGCACCACTGCACTCCAGCCTGGGCGACAGTGAGACTCCGTCTCAAAAAAAAAAAAAAGAAAAAGAAAAATCCCTGAATATACCAATAACAAGTTCTGAAATTGAGGCAGTAATTAATAGCCTACCAACCAAAAAAAAAAAAAAAAAAAAAACACCAGGACCAGGACCAGGTGGATTCACAACCAAATTCTACCAGAGGTACAAGGAGGAGCTGGTACCATTCCTTCTGAAACTATTCCAAACATAGAAAAAGAGGGACTCCTCCCAACTCATTTTATGAGGCCAACATCATCCTAATACAAAAACCTGGCAGAGACACAACAAAAAATGAAAATTTCAGGCCAATATCCCTGATGAATATCGATGCAAAAATCGTCAATAAAATACTGGAAAACCGAATCTAGCAGCACATCAAAAACTTATACACCATGATCGAGTTGACTTTATCTCTGGGATGAAAGGCTGGCTCAGAATATGCAAATCATAAATGTAATTCATCACATAAACAGAACCAATGACAAAACCACATAATTATCTCAATAGATGCAGAAAAGGCCTTCAATAAAATTCAACAGCCCTTCATACTAAAAACACTCAATAAACTAGATATTGATTGAACATATCTCAAAATAATAAGAGCTACTTATGACAGACCCACAGACAATATCATACTGAATGGGCAAAAGCTGGAAGCATTCCCTTTGAAAACTGAAACAAGACAAGGATGCCCTCTCTCAACACTCCTATTCAACATACTATTGTAAGTTCTGGCCAGGACAATCAGGCAAGAGAAAGAAATAAAGGGCATTCAAATAGGAAGAGAGAATTCAAATTGTCTCTGTTTGCAGATGACATGATTGTATATTTAGAAAACCTCATCATCTCAGCCCAAAAACTCCTTAAGCTGATAAGCAACTTCAGCAAAGTCTCAGGATACAAAATCAATGTGCAAAAATCACAAGCATTTCTATACACCAATAACAGACAAACAGAGTGCCAAATCATGAGTAAACTCCCATTCAAACTTGCTACAAAGAGAATAAAATACCTAGGAATACAACTTACAAGGGATGTGAAGGACCTCTTCAAGGAGAACTACAAACCACTGCTCAAGGAAATAAGAGAGGATACAAACAAATGGAAAAGCATTTCATGCTCATGGATAGGAAGAATCAATATCGTGAAAATGGCCATACTGCCTAAAGTAATTTTTAGATTCAATGTTATCCCCATCAAGCTACCATTTACTGTCTTCACATAATTAGAAAAAACTACTGTAAATTTCACATGGAACCAAAAGAGCCCATATAGTGAAGACACTGCTAAGCAAGAAGAACAAAGATGGAGGCATCACACTACCTGACTTTAAACTATACTACAAGGCTACAGTAACCAAAACAGCATGGTACTGGTACCAAAACAGATATATAGACCAATGGAACAGAACAGAGTCCTCAGAAATAACACCACACATCTACAACCATCTGATCTTTGACAAATCTGACAAAAAAACAAGCGATGCAGAAAGGATTCCCTATTTAATAGACAGTGTTGGGAAAACTGGCTAGCCATATGCAGAAAACTGAAAGTGGATCCCTTCCTTACACCTTATAAAAAAATTAACTCACAATGGATTAAAGACTTAAATGTAAGACCTAAAACCATAAAAATCCTAGAAGAAAACCTAGGCAATACTATTCAGGACATAGGCATGGGCAAAGACTTCATGACTAAAATACCAAAAGCAATGGCAACAAAAGCCAAAATTGACAAATGGGATCTAATTAAACTAAAGAGCTTCTGCACAGCAAAATAAAGTATCATCACAGTGAACAGGCAACTTACAGAATGGGAGAAAATTTTTGCAATCTACTCATCTGACAAAGGGCTAATATCCACAATCTACAAGGAATTTAAACAAATTTACAACAAAAAACAACCCCATCAACAAGTGGGTGAAGGATATGAACACACACTTCTCAAAAGAAGACATTTATGCAGCCAAGAAACATATGAAAAAAAGCTCATCATCACTGGTCATTAGAGAAATGCAAATCAAAACTGTAATAAGATATCATCTCATGCCAGTTAGAATGGTGATCATAAAAAGTCAGGAAACCACAGATGCTGGAGAGTATGTGAAGAAATAGGAATGTTTTTACACTGTTGATGGGAATGTAAGTTAGTTCAACTATTGTGGAAGATAGTGTGGAAATTCCTCAAGGATCTAGAACCAGAAATGCCATTTGACCCAGCAATCCCATTACTGGGTATTTACCTAAAGGATTATAAATCATCCTAATATAAAGACACATGCAAATGTATGTTTATTGCAGCACTATTCACAATAGCAAAGACTTGGAACCAACCCAAATGCCCACCAGTGATAGACTGGATAAAGAAAATTTGGCACACATACACCATTGAATACTATGCATCCATAAAATGGGATGAGTTCATGTCCTTTGCAAGGACATGGATGAACCTGGAAACCATCATTCTCAGCAAACTAACACAGGAAGAGAAAACCAAACACCAGATATTCTCACTCATAAGTGGGAGTTGAACAATGAGAACACATGGACACAATGAGGGGAACATCACACACCGGGGCCTGTCGGTGGGTTGGGGGCAAGGTAAAGGTTAGCATTAGGATAAATACCTAATGTAGATGATGGGTTGATGGGTGCAGCAAACCACCATTGAATGTGTATACCTATGTAACAGACCTGCATGTTCTGCACATGTATCCCAGAACTTAAAGTTAATTTTTTAAAAAAGAATTTTATAAAGATCACTTCAAATTGCTTTACCAAAATAAGCTAAAGAGCCTTAATTACAAAATTTAAAGAATGATAATATTTTATTTTATAGTGAATACAAAGTATTTTTTTGTTCAATGACAAGACCACTGAAGCCTACCCTTTTAAAAAGTAGTTCTTTTAATGGAAGAGATCTTATATAAATTAGATGCCAAATATGACTCGAAGGGATAATTTACCTCATATCGTTTAATATCCCATGTTTTTTAAGAAAGGGTATATGTTATTCCTCTTATTCTTCTGTTTGTTTGATTCCCATATGATGATTTTTAAAGCAGGAGAATCACTTAAACCCGGAGGGGTAGGCTTCAGTGAGCCGAGGTCGCTCCACTGCACTCTAGCCTGGGTGAAAGAGTGAGACTCCTCCTCGAAAACAAAACAAAACAAAACAAAAAAGTTTATATTTTAGTAAAACATAATCGCATTGAATCATACTGTCTTCTCATGAGAGCACCTTAATATTTTAATTCAACACAGGAATTGCAACAGAAATGACAAGACCAAAGAATTTTATGTTCTTCTGTTGATTATTTGCTTTTGCTTGTCTTTTTCTCATATTTCCTGATATTCTCCAGAATGGAGAGTTCAGGAATACATTAATATAGTAGTTATTGCTTTAATTTATCATAACTATCACCTTTTATGAAAAATTAGCTATTAAAAATTGTGAAGAATACATCATTGGCTATTTGTTGCAAATAATCTGTCTCTATGTATTTCTGAATCAACTATATAGTACTTGCTTAATCTAAGTATAAAATTGTTCTTTTAAAAAATCATATATAATAGATTTTAGTTATAAAACTTGTATTACATGTATAGTTTAACATCATGACTTTTTAATATTGTATTTTATTGTGAGTATTGTAATGAGTTAAATTAAATATTTTTGAACGTGTAATTTTCCAATGGCAGAATGTTATTATAAAGACATACCACAATTTTCACAATAATTTCCCTGTTTTTTACTTTTTAAAAAATTTTTATACACTTCGGAGGTACAGTGCAGTTTTGTTACATGGATACATTACTTAATGATGAAGTCTGGACTTTTACTGTATGCCCACTACCGGACAGATTCAGAGCTGAGTTCTATAACACGCACAAAGAAGTAACAGTACCAATCCTACTGAAACTTCAAAAAATCAAAGAAGAGAGGACTATTTCCTATCTCATTTTCTGAAGCCAGTATCACCTTGATACCAAAGCCAGGCAAAGATAAAACAATAACAGAAAACTACAGATCAGTGTCCCTGATGAACATGGAAAACAAACATCTTCAACAAAATACAAGCAGACTGAGTCCAACAGAACATGAAAACGATAATGTGAGTTTTATTCCAGGGATACAAGTATGGTAAACATATGCAAATCAATAAATGTGACTCATCACATAAACAGAATTAAAAGCATAAACCACATGATTATCTCAATAGATGCAGAAAAATCATTTGATGGAATTCAACATCTTGTAATGATAAAAATTCTCAACAATCTAGGAATTGGAGCAACACACCTCCAAATAATAAAAGCTATACAACAAATCCAGAGCCAACATCATACTGAATGGGGAAAAGCTGAAAACGTTCCCCCTAAGAATTAGAGCAAGAAAAGGATGCCCACTTTCACCACTCTCATTCAGTGTAGTACTGAAAGTCCTAGGCCAGACAAATAAATTATTCTCTTTGACTAAGATTTATTTTTATTTTATTTCATATTTTTACATTTTGTCAAAAATTTGTGAGAAATATAACAATGGTTTTAAATGTAATTTGAAGGCAAATATGGTATTCATAAGGGCTAAAATATAAATTTATGGATGTGTTTTGATCTCTTTAACTGTGAATATATATACTAATTAGATAAATATACATTTTATCATGTATATTACTTATTAATAACCTGATATCATACTTTAGTATATTTTCAGGTTAATATTTTCCTTTTCCCAAAATTAATCTCAATGTAATAAACAGGAAATATACTCTTTTATTCATCCTTTATTACCTGTAATACATATGTTCACACATGAGTAAGAGAGACAGCTTGCTTTTTGTCCTACCACTTGCCTTAATCCAACCCTCCTTGCTAGGTACATAGTGACTGCTAAGAAACTAGTCAGCTACATCATATTAGTTAAGTGGAAGTAGAGTTAAATATAATAGAATTCCTAACTAAGAGATATTTTATATATTGAGAATATAAAAAGAATGAAATCTAAACTATAAGGAAATATAAAAATTGATACATAGATTAATGCATGTTATTCTCATCTAATTGCTATAATATGAGAGGCCTGATAATTGTTTTTCCATTTTGCATTACATTATTTTGTAAATATTTAGACTTGGTGATACTTATTTTTCTCACAGAGTATTCATAACCCTTGAAGGTGCAGTGAAGATAAAGTAATGTATTTTGAATTAATATAAAATTAATTTATACATAGATATGAATATATTAACAAATGTCAGTCAATTTATATAAAATTAGGTGGCATGTTTTTTTTTTTGCTCTTCACTTCCTAGGGTGGTAAATATATAAGTGAAATAACTGCATATATTATTTCATTTATACAAGATGACTTCCTAATATCTTCACTATTAAAAGAATACTAACTAGATTGTCAATGTTATATCTTTTACATTTTATTCCTATTTAAATAAAACGGTTTTTAACATAAAAATATGGGAAACATGCTCTTGTATTAACTATAATATTATAAATATATTAAAATTACAAATATGTTTAAAACAGCCAAAATTATAAAATATATGATTTTGAGGAGTGGATTATTAAATTTGTTCAAAGATATTAGAAAACCTCCAAGTAGGAGAAATCAAGTCTGTATTTATGATGAATCTATACCATTCATTCCATACTATGTCAAAAATATATGTTTTTAAATCAGTGATTTATATTTGTTGTTCTGCTTTATTCAGTCTCCTTACCCTAGCTCTGTCATAAACTATCCATCCATTTTGAAATAAAGTACTACATCATAACATCTTCTGATATGTTTTTGGTATAAATTTACATCGCTTAAGTGCTTAGATATTTATTTCCTCCAGACCACTAGAGTTATTAATTAATAATAGCACAATGGAAGGAGGCCTTTGTGTTATACATCCACAGTTTTGAGGTTGAATTCAAAACCTCTGATTATCTGTATTTCAGATCTAGACCAAACCTAAGCTAGTAATAGTCAGATGATATATTCAAATCAAATAATACACATTTAAGTTATTTTGATGCTGTATATATAGATGCAGAGGATTCTTGCTATGTTGACCAAACACCCTTGTTTGCTTGGGATGGTTCCCTGATAATATCTGGTGTTCTGGTGTAATGATTAATAGTATTTGTTCTCCTTCCACTCAAATACACCCCTACTAAAATAATAAATTATATGTTTATGTAAATTTGGGCATATTTTACTCAAAACTCTTTCTTTGCATTTTCATTTTCTGTGTATTCTCCTTTAAAGAGTACTCCTTTGTACATAAATTGACTATATTTTTGACATTTGTATTTGCGACATGCACACATTAAAATAGATTCCAGAAAAATCATTTATTTATAATGTCTTACAAACCTTAAAGATAACTTATACAAAATAAATTACTCTTAACGCCAATAGTTTCTATACTTTTATAAGGAAAAATAAGCACTATATAAAATCAAATTTCTTAAAATATTAATAATAGGAAAATAAGTATCAATATTGAATAATAAAGTCGTATTTACAATTCAATCCAGCTTCTCCTGATGAAAGTATACTCTTCATTTAGAAAGCTTAAAAAGAGATCCACAGGAATTTTTCAATTTTTGTTGTTTCGTCTAGACACGTTACTGGCAGGCAAACACATTTAAACACATTCAACACAGTCAAACATATGATAGGATGTGTATGCTTTTAATATATGGACATGGCAAGTATTCTTGAAGGGTTCTCAGCAGAGACTTCCTCAAAGAGAAGAGGTGCCAGATGTAACAAATAAAAGTAAAATATGAATACTTTTTACTACAATTATGTTCCAATTATTGCACATGGCATACTCACACTAAAATATTACTTTTTGTTTATATGAAATCTTAATTTCACTTGACATCCTAAATTTTTTGTCTTCCTGCTGAGGAAGTAAGCAGTTGAGCATGGAAGAACAGTTGAATTAAATGGGCCAGAGATGAGGAGGCTGCATATTTCATAGTGAGAGTAAAATGTAAAAATTTTACCATATAACTTATTTAGAGTAGAAAGCAAATGTAGAATTGGAGGAGAGAGAATTATAATAGGAGAGACCCAAATCAGGTATAGATTCTGTATGTCATGGAAAAAAGTATGAACATTTTGTTGAATACATACAGTTAAAAAATCAAAGGAGAGACGTGCTGGAATTTAGCTCATTCTGGCCACAGTGAGGGCAGAGGAATTAAAAGGGTATTGCTCAAAATAGAGTGGCCACTTAGAAGTTTGGAACCCAGAAAACAAAAAATAAATCATCATGTGCAAAAATGATGAGAGATGGTTTTAAAGATGTATAGAAATAAGGGATCATGCTTTTATTCATTATAGAAATATAAATTAGCTGGCTTCATTTACCAAATAGATATAGAGCAATAAGTGTGAGGAGAAAACAACAAAAAATCTCTTCCAGTTTTCTTGTTCGGACAACAGAGGAAGTAATGGTGCCATTAACTGATCTTTGGAAAGTAGGCAGAGGGTAGTGCCACGAGGACACTAAAGAACTCTGAAGTATGGAGTTGTGTATATTGTGCTGGAATTTGGTAACAGGAAAAGCTTGATGAAAGTAAACACTTTAGAGCTATTGGCAAAGAAATGGTGGCTGAATTCACAGGAGAAGATGTAATGATTTTATAAGCATGTGTAGTGTGGAAATATATCAAACATATCACAATGATTTTACAAACCTAATTTACCCTTAATAGTTTAAAGCATAAAAAATTAAGCATGTTTAAAGGAATCATCTATAAACAAAATTTGTATATTCTTATTTTAAACAATTTTACAAGGTAGATGTTATAATCCACATTTTCCAGATGAGAAATTCAAATTAGTTGAGAATAAACAATTTAATCAAGGTTGTGCACTAGTAAAAAAAGTAGAGGGACAGAGATTTTAACTTAAGTCAATATGACTCTAAAGCTTACAGTGTTTTTATTATAAAATTAATGAATTTAATCTCTATTAAAATAATACTATTTTAAAATAATGTAATATTTGGAAAAATAATGAATAAATAAAATAAATTTTTACCTAATGCTTGAGTCCAAAAGATTTAAATACAGATTATAATTTTTAAAGTAATTGCTTACATGTTATATATACAAAAGTTAATAATAAAATATGCCAACATTTACTAAAACCAGTAGAATACCATGCACCACAATTTTTAATGTTATCAAATTTGGGATCAAAATAATATAACACAAAATAAAATACAAGAATGACACTAATCAATTAAAATAAAAAAAGAAATAAATATAAAGAAAATAAATCTGATGAGGTAAGCAACAAGAAATAATACAATAGCAGAATGTCAAATATGTCAAGGATATTTCAACCATAGCCACCAACCTAGGCAGGATAATATGACTTATAATTGAGGTGACAATGGGTCCTAACTTGCATGGTGCCCTCCTGGCCTTATGCCTGTTTTTCTAGTATAATTATTAAGAGTTTAGGAGTGTCCCATTTCCAGAGAATCTTATGTTGGCTGATAAATCATATTGTGTCCTTACCTATGAGATATCCTAGTAATATGCCAGAGCTAGAAAGAGGAGAGATAATTAGACATTGTCACACAGAAATATTTGAGTCCGATTCTCTCTCTTCCCCCACCCCAATATTTTCCAATCAAAACTTATATACAGATCCCATAAATGTAGGGATATATCTATAGACAGATCCTGCAACATCCCTGTCTATTTAGGTGCTTCTCTATCTATACTTATTATTTGTTATTCTCTCTTTTATCTTGTAGTTTCCAATTCTAGCATCAGTAACTATGTGCTGCTCAAACTCTGTACTAACTGCTGGGGTTGCAACACATTCTTTCTTTTAATTCTCACAATAAACATGGATGTTGGTAGTGTTTTTGATGAAAAGATCAGGGAACGGACACTCTGGATATTTAATTGACCTACTGATTGTAAAGATCTTAAGTGGGAAAGTAGGAGTTTAAACAGGTCCCCAGTCTGAGTAGCACCCATTTCATCACAATATCTCAAGCAATTTCGTTGCCATCTTATGCCTAATGAGAATAAAGTAAGAAAATGGGATTCTTTGTAGACTCTTTAGCAAACAAGGTGTAGTTGAGAATTAGTGTGCCCAGCCTTTTAAGAGAGAGTGATGATACAGTGACTTTGCTGAAATTTCATACATAGAAGCCAGAAATAGAACCTGTGCTTAGCAGCTTCTCCATACACTGTAGGACTGAACAGACAATCTGGAGTAATGATCAACCAGGTAGTATTGGCCCTTGGAGACAATAAGCATGTATGAGGAGCGTTTTTGTTTATCCTAGTGATTGTGGGATATTTGAATTTTACAAGTTGGCAAGGAATGCAGTCTTCAACAATTCCAACACAAAGAACTGTCCCTTGTCTCATATATGTTTTAATACATCACCAGATATTCATAAAGATACAAAATATATTCATAATGAGCTAAACTTAGAAGTTAATTTTATTTACATATGAACTCTTTTTTTAATAATTTTAATATACAGTAAGTCTCCAGAATATGCAAATACTAGCAATGTGGAAAGAAGATTTTAATTTGTTTTGTTCAGGAATTTACTTAGCGTGCCTTCAATTTGGGTTACCATTTCATTGATAGTATATCCTCCAGTGGTATTTAATTACTACTAAATATTCAATCAGATACTTATATATGTTGATTTATAGGTCATGCACCTGACTGCTTAACCATATCTTCTAATGCTGTCATGCCTGAATATTTACGTATTGAAACATATGTTATTTTATTATAAATGACTTTTCTCTTATTTTTCCTTTCTATTATAGTTATGGTGTTATATTGATCTTTTGAAATTACGTTTACAGATAGGCTATATTATCTATGACTTTCATTTTAGGGTAATAAAAAAGGCATTAAAATATTATTTTTAATGAAAAGATGTGTTGGGTCTGTGAAAAATACTTCCTCATAGAAATAGAGGCATATTTCTAGAAGGAACAGGGAGGGTTTTGACTCATAGGCTTTATAAATTGTGAGGAATTTATACTATGACCAATCTTAAAATGAAAATTAACTTATTACATCATACTCCACTAATGGAGTAGGTTAGCTTTTCAAAGGGCTTTGAACACTCCACTTATTCCTGCTCACAATCTCAATATTCAAGAAGATGAGTGGATTTTTTGAGAAACTGAGATACTTCAGACATTGCCTGCATCATATCTCTGTGTTGCACCATGCAGGTCCCTCCCTCACAACTAAAGAATTTATCCAAACCGTCAAAAAGTTTCTCATCTAACTGTCCTCAGATATCCGTCCTCTTTAGGATTTGCCTCAGCTCAAAATTACTTTGTGCAATGACATATCCTCTGCACTGACAAGCTGTGTTCATTGACTTCTAGATACAGGGTATAGAATCCAGACCCCTTGGCTCAAAGTTAGAAACTCTTTGAAGAGCAAACTCAGTTCATCTCTCTCTGTGGTGTCACCTGAAGTCTTATTGTATCAGTGCTACAAGTCCAACTCTCTGCTCAATCTTGTTACGCTCTCTTCTCCCCAGGAATATCGATCCCAGGAGTGCTAAACTCCTTTTTAGCTTCAGCTTTCTGAGGAAGCCAACCTGTAATACAGACTCTGAATAAATAGGGATGACGGAGACCAGGATTACGGGTGTATGTCTAGATAAATAGATCGATGGATGGGTAGATGGATAGATAGCTCATCATTGTTAAACTGATCTCATTAATTATACTATTTAATCACTTCATGCTAGAGATGAGGAAACAGTTCTCGAATCTTACGTTATTCATCCACAGCCACATGGCCAGTGATTGGCAGAAGCCCAATGATTCAAGCTTTCAAACACCCAAACCAAGTCTTTCTTCCACAAAATACATCTATTGGATTTACACTGACAAAATCACTTTATTATTTTGGTGAAGTATTTGTATTGTTTCTCAGCTTTAATTACCGTAATATTTTCAGTATCCACTGTATAGTGTATTTTCAGATATTTTGATAATCTATTTCATAGAACATTGAGTCATTGCTTAAGTGTGCTCTATTAATCATTGAAGTATCTATTATTTATTTAGAGAAAAAATTATCTCTTAAATATGACCATATTAAAAATAGGTATGCCTAGGTTTTGTCTTCCTTTTCATAAGGATAATCTACATTGTCATAAGCACACATTATAATTTGTGCTACATAACATACATTAATATTATAAAATATTATTCATAAACATTTATAACCCCACTATTCCAATTATATGTGGCTACAATTTCTTATTTTTAGTTTAGAGTAAACGGAAAGTTTTTTTTCCTTGTCCCAAGGCATTTTTAAAGATGTACTCTTTCTGTTCTCATCTCTGTTCTTTTTTTCATTTCCATCTGACTAGTTTCTAGTGTTATCAAACAGAACCACAACAGAGCTATCCTTCATCTTTTCATTACCTAACATAAGTGGAAAGGCAAAAACCACCTGCACCTGAAACAACAAACAAAAATTAAAAAAAGAATAGAAGTCTTGTAGATGAAGTTTTATTCTCATGCCCTATGATATAAAGAATCACTCAAAGTATATGATTATGAAATTATCTACTCTTTGCAATATAGTACTTGTGATTGCTCTTTATTTACTGTATTTTCCTGTGTAGCTTACATCACATAAACACAAATTTCAGGAGAATTATGTATGCCACTGGAAATGCCTCTTTTCTTCTATGTACAACTTCCAGTGATATATTGAGCTAGACAAATAAGGATTAGTTATTAAAAATGAGACAATAGGACTCTTCGGCCATAGCAGATATGGAAATAGCAAAGGTATCTAATTGATAAGCTGTTTTTGACAAGGGCATGTGTTCTGCATGGTTTTAGGATTACACATATGTACTTTAAAGACAAGCAATATACATTTTCAAGTTAGCAAAAATAAAAATATGACAAATGTCTACATAAATTTCAAAACCAAAACAAAAAATATTTTGATATATTCAATATATTTCATATAACCTCAATGTATGTTTTCTATCATATTTTCAAATCATATCTCACATTCCTTCCTTATCAATAATCACTTTATTTTAATCTCTGATGCATTTTAGACATGAGTAATTTTCATTTTGTTCTTAATATACATGCTATTTAATGCATTTTACAAAATTCTGTTAAAGAAATTACAACATATTTTAATTTTATGAGTATTTAATTCACAATTTCTCAATATTTTCTCATTGTTTATTTTAGAATGATGTATCTAAGCATTCCAAGTTTAGAATAGTCTGGCCTCAAACCTTTGCCAAATAAATGCTAGTCTTATATAGTAAGATTATTTTCATGCAAGTGATTCAACTCGAAATAGCTTAATTTAATGAAGAAAGTTAATTTGCTAATATAACTGAAAAACACAGAGGCATATTAAGCTCAGGTATAGTTTGATGCAGCACTCAATCACCACCATCTAAATTTATCTCTTACCCCATTTCTGCTGGGTTAACATAACCTTTTGGCTGATTAATGTTTTGGTTATAAAAATAATTTCATCAATTCCAAGACTACTGCCAGTGGTAATTATCAAAATATACTTTGGTATTGGTGTTTTTCAGAAAATAATAGAATTATATCCAAGCATTCCCAGAAAAAATTAAACATTTACTTTATTGAATTAACTTATGTCATATATCCACTCCTAAGCCAATCACCACCACGACCAAAGAGAAACTATTTTTATTGCCTTAAGTAAACTTTGGTTGACTACTGTCATGAGGAAAGACATGGATTCCATATGAACCATGTGGCTGAGAATTTGGGGAGAAGAAATTTCCTAAAGAAAATACTTTTAGCAAGAAAGGATGCCGGCCATCAAACAGTAGGTAGGCATTATTTCCTACAGTAACCCTATTCTATTACTCCCAGTGTTATTTTATCACTGTCTCTTGAGAATTACACATGTATTTTCATTTTAAAAAAACTTTATTTTAGGTTTGGGGGTGCATATGAAGGTTTTTTATATAGGTGTACTTGTGTTATGGAAGTTTGTTGTACAGATTATTTCATCACCCAGGTATTAAGCTCAGTACCCAACAATTAGCTTTTCTGCTCCTGCCCCTCCTCCCACTCTTCACCCTCAAGTAGACTCCAGTGTCTGTTGTTCCCTTCTTTGTGTTCATAAGTTCTCATCATTTAGCTCCCATTTATAAGAACGTGTGGTATTTGGATTTCTGTTCCTGCATTTGTTTGTTAAGGATAATAGCCTCCAGCTGCATCCATGTTCCTGCAAAATACATGATCTAGTTCTTTTTTTACGAATCCATAGTATTTCATGGTGTATATGTTGAAAAATGTTTTTAATCCAATCTGTCATTGATGGGCGTTTAGGTTGATTACATGTCTTTGCTATTGTGAATAGTGCTGTAATTAACATTTGTGTGCATGTGCCTTTATAGTAGAATGATTTATATTCCTCTGAGTATATACCCAGTAATGAGATTGCTGGGTTGAACAGGAGTTCTGCTTTTAGCTCTTTGAGGAATCACCATACTGCTTTCCAAAATAGTTAACTAGTTTACACTCTTACCAACTAACTGTGTATAAGCTTTTCTCTTCTCTGAAAACTTGCCAGCATCTGTTATTTTTGGATTTTTTAGTAATAGTCATTCTGACTGGTGTGAGATGGTATCTCACTGTGGTTTCGTTTTGTATTTCTCTAATGATCAGTGATATTGAGCTTCTGTTTCATGTGCCTGATGGCCACATGTATGTTTTCTTTTGAAAAGTGTCTGTTCATGTCCTATGCCCACTTTTTAATGTGGTTGCTTTTTTTTTTAAGTTTATTTATGTTCCTTATAGTTGCTTGATATAGTTTGGCTCTGTGTCCCCATCTAAATCTCAAACCAAATTGTAATTCCCAGTATTGGAGGAGGAGGGACCTGGTTGGAGGTGATTGAATCACGGGGGTGGACTTCCCCCTTGCTGTTCTTGTGACAGAGCTCTCCTAAGATCCGCTTGTTTAAAAATGTATAGCACCTTCCCCCATCTTCTCCTGCCAGACATTTTAAGGTGTGCCTGCTTCCCCTTCACTTTCTGCTCTGAGTATATGTTTCCTGAGGCCTACTCAGAAGCAGAAGTCTGTACAGCTCACAGTACCGTGAGCCAATTAAACCTCTTTTCTTTACAAATTACCCAGTTTCAGGTATGTCTTTATAGCAGTGTAAGAACAGAATAATACAGAAAATTGGTACCAGAGAAGTAGGGCCATTCCTAAAATATGCAAGCTACTTTGAAACTGGGTAACAAGCAGAGGTTGAAACAGTTTGGAGAGCTTGGAAGAAGACAGGAAGATGAGAGAAAGTTTAGAACTTCCTAGGGACTTGTTGAGTGGCTGTAAACAACATTACTGATAGTGATATGTACAATTAAATTCAGGCTGAGGTGGTCTCAGATGGATATGAGGAACTTATTTGGAAGTGGAGTAAAAGTCACTGTTGCTATGCTTTAACAAAGAGGGTGGCAGCCTTGTGGCTCTGCCCTAGAGATCTGTGGAACTTTGAACTTGAGAGAGATGATTTAAGGTACATGGTGGAAGAAATTTTTAAACAGCAAAGTGTTCAAGAGGAAGCTTGGGTGCTTCTGAAAGTCTATGCTCATCTGCATATGCAAAGAAATGACCTGAAATTTGAATTTGTTTTTAAAAGGAAAGAAAAGTATACAAGTTTGGAAGATTTGCAGCCTGACCATGTGGTAGAAAAGAAAAAAAAAAAAAATTCAAGCAGGCAGCAGAAATTTGCATAAGTAAAGAGGAGCTTTATTTTGGTTAGTAGCCAAAATAAAGGGGAAAATGCCTCCAAGACATTTCTGAGACCTTCATGGCAGCCTCTCCTATCACAGGCCCAGAGGTCTAGAAGGGAAGAAAGATTTTAATGGCTGGGCTTAGGGCCCTGCTGCTCTGCAAAACCTTGGGACCACTGCTCCCTGTATCCTAGTCATTCCAGCTCCAGCTGTCTCAGTGGCCCCAAATATCAGGCCATGGCTCCAGAGGGTGCAAGTTGCAAGCCTTGGTGACTACATCATGGCATTAAGCCTCCAGATGCACAGAGGGCAACCTGCAAGCCTTGGAGAATTCAACATGGCATTAAGCCTCCATATGCACAGAGGGCAAGAGTTGAAGCTTGGAAGCTTCAGCCTAGATTTCAGAGGATGTATAGAAACACCTGGATGTCTAGACACAAGTTTGCTTCAGGGGTAGAGCTTTCATGGGGAACCTCAACTAGGGAAGTGCAGATGGGAAATGTATGGTTGGAGCTTCCACAGAGTCTCCACTGGAATACTGCCTAGTGGAGCTACGAGAAGGCCACCATCTTCCATACCTGAAAATGGTAGATCTACCAACCACTTGTACTGTGCACTTGGCACCAAATGCTAGCCCATGAAAGCAGCTGCAGAGGCTGTACCCTTCGGAGTCACAGGGGTAGAGCTGTCCAAGGCCTTGGGAGACGACCCCTTGCATCACTGTGGCCTGGATATGAGACATGAAATAAAAGGATATTATTTTGGAGTTTTAGAATTACTGACTCCCCTGCTGGGTTTTAGACTTACGTGGGATCTGTAGCACTTTGTTTTGGCCATTTTCTTCCTTTGGGAAAGGAAATATTTACCCAATGCCTATATCCACACTGTATCTTGGAAGTAATTAACTTCTTTTTGATTTTGCAGGCTTATAGATGGAAGGGACTTGCCTTGTCTCTGATGATACTTTGTACTGTAGACTTCTGAGTTAATGCTGAAATGAGTTAAGACTGTGGGGGACTTTTGAGAAGAGATAATTGTATTTTGCCATGTGAGAAAGACACGAGATTTGGTAAGGGCCAGGGACAGAATGATATAGTTTGCCTCTGTGTAGCTACCCAAATCTCATGTCAAATTGTAATTTCCAGTATTGGAGGAGGACCTGGTGGGAGGTGATTGAATCATGGCAGTGGACTTCCTCCTTACTGATCTTGCAATAAGTTCTCCTGAGATCTATTTGTTTAAAAGTTTGCAGCACCTCCTCTTTATCTCTATCTCTATCTCATTCCCTCTTGCTGACCATATAAAGATGTGCCTGCTTCCCCTTTGCCTTCTGCCACTATTGTAAGTTTCCTGCAGCCTCCCCAGAAGCGGAAGCCTGTATAGCACCAGAACTATGAGTCAATTAAACCTCTTTCATTTATAAATTACCCAATTTCAGGTATGTCTTTATAGCAGTATAAGAACAAATCGATACAGTGTTGTATATTAGATCTTTGTCAGATGCATGGTTCACAAATATATTCTCCCATTCTGTAGGTTGTCTGTTTACTCTGCTGATAGTTTATTTTGCTGTGCTGAAACTAAGTTTAATTAGATCTCATTTGCCAATTTTTGCTTTTGCTCTAATTGTTTTTGGTATTTTTGCCATGAAGTTTTTGCTCATCCCTATGTCCAGGATGGTATTGCCTAGGTTGTCTTGAAGGGTTTCTTTATGGTTTTAGGTTTTACATGTAAGTCTTTATCTTGAGTTGAATTTTGTATATAGTATAAGGAAGGTGTCCGGTTTCAGTCTTTGCAGATGTCTAGCCAGTTATCCTAGCATCATTTATTGAATAAGAAGTTTTTCCCTATTGCTTGTTTTGGTCAGCTTTATTGAAGATCAGATGGTCATAGGCGTGAAGCCTTATTTCTAGGCTGTCTGTTCTATTTTGTTGGTCTGTGTGCCTGTTTTTGTACCAGTACCATGCTGTTTTGGTTACTGTAGCCCTGTAGTATAGTTTGAAGTTGGGTAACATGATGCTTCCACTTTGTTTTTTTTTTTTTGCTTAGCATTTCCTTGGCTGTTTGGGCTCTTTCGTGATTCCATATTAATTTAAAATTTTTTTTTTTAATTTTTGGAAGAGTGTTATTGGTAGTTTGATATGAATAGCACCGAATCATAAACTGCTTTGGGCAATATGGACATTTTAATATTGATTCTTCTGATCCATGAGCATGCGACATTGTTTCATTTGTGTGTGTCATCTCTGATTTATTTGAGCAGTGTTTTGTAATTCTCATCGTGGAGACCTTTCACTTCCCTCATTAGGTAAATAGAAAAACAAGATCCTTTGGTATGCTGCCTTCAAGAGACCCATCTCACACATAATGACACCCATAGGCTCAAAATAAATGAATGGAGGAAAATCTACCAAGCAATTGGAAAACAGAAAAGAATATGTGTTTCAATTCTAATTTCAGACAAAACAGACATTAAACCAACAAAGATCGAAAAAGACAAAGAAAGGAATTAAATAATGGTAAAGAGTTCAATTCAACCAGAAGACCTAACTGTACTAAATATATAAGCACCCAACACAGAAGCACTCAAATTTCACAAAGCAAGTTCTTAGGGACCCACAAGGAGAGATAGTCTCCCACAAAATAAAAGTTGGAGACTTCAACACTCCACTGACAGTATTAGACAGATCAAGCCAATATCCTTGATAAACATAGATGCAAAAATTCTCAACACAATACTTGCAAACCGAATCTAGAAGCCCATCAAAAAGTTAATTCACCATGATTAAGTAGGCTTCATTCCCAGGATGAAAAGTTGGTCCAACATATGCAAATCAATAACTGTGATTTATGACATAAACAGAATGAAGACAAAAAAACCACATTATCTCAATAGATGCAGAAAAGGCAATAAAATTCAACACCACTTCATGTTAAAAACTGTCAATAAACTAGGTATTGAAGGAACATACCGCAAAATAGTAAAAGCCATCTATGACAAACCCACAGCCAAATTCATACTAAATGGGCAAAATCTGGAAGCATTCCCCTTGAAAACTGGTAAAAGACATGGATGCTCTCTCTCACCCACTTCAATTTAACATAGTGTTGGAAGTCTTAGCCAGAGCATTCAGGCAGGAGAATAAATAAAGGTCATCCAAATAGGGAAAGAGGAAGTCAAGTCCCAGCTTGAAGATGACATGATCCTACATCTAGAAAACCAATAATTTCAGCCCAAAAGCACCTTCAGCTGACAAACAACTTCAGCAAAGTTTCAGCATACATAATCACTGTACAAAAATTACCAGCATTCCTATACATCAACAATAGCCAAGCCAAGAGCCAACAAAGGAAGACAACACATTCACAATTTATTCACTCTTGATCTCCATTCCTAATGTCTTGAAATCAGTCTTTTCGCATAGGATAACTCCATGCTTTCTTGGATTTTCCAGTTCATGGTTGTCATTCTGCTTTAGGTGTAGTGGCAATTATTTGATAATTACATTGTTTTATTTGTCACATTCACTGTTACTTAACTTGCAATGTGTAAGTTGCCAACCCCCCATAACTAAAATTTTCAGACCTAAGATCAGAGAATCTGAATTCATTTTTTTGACATCTCTCAAAATATTCAGCCCTATGAAATCCTATGCCAGCTTATGCCCAGTAAAGATACTAACAAATTTGTTCTGTTAAGTTGCATTATTTCAGATGCCAAAGGAGATATTACATAGAAGGTTAAACTTGATAACATAATTGTCTTGTTTGGATCTATCAGTATCACACTTGGCACTACACATGAAAAACATTAATAACATATTTGTATAAATAAGAATTTCCTTTTCTGGAACTTCTACGATAAAATTTTATTAAATGTATCCTGTCCCTTAATGTTTTTTGAAATGGAATTCTAACAAAAGGAGTAATATACTTCTATTCTACATCCATAAGAAAACTAATAAATTATTAATGAGCTTGGTGTGTGGAAAGAACTTACTCTAAAATATGAAATCCAATACAATAATATATCAA
This sequence comes from Pan paniscus, assembly GCF_029289425.2. Lineage (NCBI taxonomy): Eukaryota > Metazoa > Chordata > Mammalia > Primates > Hominidae > Pan > Pan paniscus. Next base: position 84,452,516 of record NC_085926.1, on the reverse strand, counting down.
GAAAGAAGAGACTTAAGCTGAAGCATATCCCTACTAAATAGATAATGTAAAAAATCACAACACTATATTATTGTGATGTGTCATTACTAAAAATTATTGATAAGCTAAGGATAGGAATAATATTAGAGGAAGAAAAAATAAAATCACGACAAAATTAAAATTAATGGGCATTTTTGGAGACTCAGTAGAAACAAGCGTTAATTGAAAACCTTGTGCAAAATAATCTTAGGAGCATTTTCAAAAATAAAAATAGTTAAACTTGTAATTAAAATTTAATAATCATTAATTATATGAAAACTATATTTAAACTATATGAAATAAAGTACAGATTCATACATTATATTTATATTTTGAAATATATATGAAAACAGCTATAGTTTCTCTATTCATAATTAATCTTATCTTTTTCCTTTGGAGCAAAATTTCTCATACTTTTGCCATCTGTATGCCATAGAATAGACTAAATGACAGCAAAATTATTTTCTGGTTTAGAACATTTTTGTATAACAATACCTCTAAATGGGGAATAAACTGAAGGAAATGGAAAAAAAAAGCTATTGGCTATATATGTACTAATTTTACCACAAAGATATATAACATAGAATCATTGTTATCAAAAGTTTTACTTAATATTTATGAGTACTGTTTTTCCTTTCTCTCAGAACAACTAGATATCTAGATTTAGTAACAGCAAACATTTAAAGAAAATCACTTCAACTTAATATTGAAAGCTATCAGTGGCCCTTCTCCACAAAAACAGGACAAAAAAAACTTCCATAATGACAAAAATAAATTATCAATATCAACATTTCTAAAAGTAAACTATGAAAGAGAACTAAAAAAATTAAATTAGCTCAAATATGTACTGTAGCTTACAACTACGTAAATTTTTGTGTGTATTATCTTAAGTAATAGTCATTTAAACTAGAATGTGAAATTTGCGACAACTCATATGTTGAATAGTTATCAATGTGCCCAAAGTCATATAGCCTGTGTTTATTGGAGAGTTGAGTCTCAGCGAAGAAGACAGCCTATTTCTTATGTTAATTTGGAAATAGTTGAATTGATGTCTTCTGAGAGATATATAACTTTCCAAAATTCAAAATTTTTGTTTTTAACATTAGATGAAAATATGTAATTTACAGATAAGTTGTCAGATATTTTGTAGAATTTTTCATTAAAAACTTCTAAATTGTTCCTTTTTATTTTTATTTGTATTGAGACCAGGTCTCAACTCTGTTTCGCAGGCTTTAGTGCAGTGGCATGATCATGGCTCACCGAAGCCTCAACTTCTGGGACTCAAGCCTTCCTCCTGCTTCAGCCTCCTGAGTAGCTGGAACTACAAGTGTGTCAAGCCATGCCAGGCTAACTTTTATTTTTTTTTTAAGAGATGGGGATTTACTATGTTACCCAAACTTGTCTCAAATTCCTGGGCTCAGGCAATCCTCCCACTTCAGCCTCTCAGGGGGCTGGATTACAACATGAGCCACCATGTCTTGCCAAATGTCCCCTTTTATATATACATACTAATTCAATATGGTTTTTGAATTTGTGAATGAATTTGTACTACTCTTATTGCAAATTGTATTATGATCTTTGAATTTGCATGTCATCATAAAGGTTTTGTAGTATTTGTAAAATGTCTTTCCACTGACACTAGCATTATTTGGCAGTATTGTTTTTGCATTCTTCAAATTAATAATAATGCTTAATTACCTGTAAACAAATTTTCTTTATTGTCTTAGATAATTGTGAACTAGTGTTCTGCTCTAAAGCTACTTCTTTGATGCCCTATCTGCATAGACATAGATACCTCATACCATCTGTAGCCAGTTTCCCCAATATATTTATTTTATGTCTATCACTAAATGCTAAGTTTTGACTATCATAATTTTTGCTGATCAAAGATAATATATGTTTTCTCAAATCTCCATTTCTGTGCATGTCCGGTAGCTGGCAGCCTGTTGCTTCTCTATAGTTTTTATAATTTTAGTGTAATTTGGTGACTGATGTCCATTTTCAAAGATACACATTACTCAGTAAAATGTTTGATGAGATGTGAAGTATTTGCCAACGTCTGATAATTTAGGAAAGTGCAAACATGGTTGCACTAGGTATTCTTTCAAAGATGACTACTGTGAAGTTTGAGGTGGAATGGAGATGTGTAATCACTGTCAGTGGTGTCTTTTTTTATATAATGAAAGATATAGTGAAGATGTTATAAAGTATCATAATTAGAAAATTCTTTCTGGCTCTATTGACAAGCCATCTTTTATAAATGGGAGCAACAGTCCTCCTGGAAATTGAGATGTTTAAACTTTAATTATTTTAGGGAAATAAGGAAGCTAGTAGGAAGCCAGTAGAGAATTCAGAAAAGGGTGAAATTAGTGAAACTATGATAAAAAATACTTGAATGTGTATGCTTTCAAGATAAGCCACACAAACCATGTCATACTTTTAACGTCATATCAGCACACATATTTAAAACTCAAAAAAGAAACTTAGTAAACAGCAAAATGTTTATCAGGAAAGCATCGTATCTGTAGAATATATGATTATATGGAATAATTTATTTAAAACTTTGTAATCGAGATAGTTATATGCAGAAGCTGAATTAGAGTTCTAGCTCTATCTCAGTAGCATATATAGTTTGCAAAATAGTTTTAGTAGACTTTATATTATTTTATGTTCACTGTTATTGTATAGCCTTGATTAGGGTATTTAACATGTATGAACCTTTGTTTCTTCACCAGCATAACAGAAGAGTAATAACATATTCTCTACACAAATTCCAGCATGAGTGACTGACACAAATGAAGATAAAACAAATGAAAATATTTTATAAATTATGTAATCATACAAAATGCTTATTACATAGTTACGTAAGTACGAGTGTACTTAGAACTATATTTGCCGAGGTAAAGTAAAGCAATAGTATTTAATTGAAATTAAAGAATTTACGCCTGTAATCCCAGCACTTTGGGAGGCCGAGGCGGGCGGATCACGAGGTCAGGAGATCGAGACCATCCTGGCTAACACAGTGAAACCCCGTCTCTACTAAAAATACAAAAAATTAGCCGGGCGTGGTAGCGGGCGCCTGTAGTCCCAGCTACTCGGGAGGCTGAGGCAGGAGAATGGCGTGAACCCGGGAGGCGGAGCTTGCAGTGAGCCGAGATCGCGCCACTGCACTCCAGCCTGGGCGACAGAGCGAGACTCCGTCTCAAAAGAAAAAAAAAAAAAAAAATAGAATTTACTACCATAAAGGTCCATAGATAGAATCCTTGCAGTCTACTTTCTTTCAATGTATAAATCCAAGCAATAGTCACTGAATCTTTGCTTCAACAGCAGTAATGGAGATTTTCACTTAGTTTCCCCGAGGCCTTTAAAACATCAGCCTTCCCGTGGGGTACAAGAGTCTCAGAAGCCCTCCTAAGTAGCTGCTCACCCATTTGTGGCCAGAGGTGGGTTTTGGTATCTTTCTCTGGCCCTGCTATTTTTGGCTCCAACCACATTCCTAGCTGCTGGCCCCAACCACATTCTTGGAAGAACAGCCTTTGACATTTGATGTCTGTATTTGAATAGGCTGTGCATCTCTTACCTAAAACACGGGATAGAGGCAAAGCAAGAAGGCCGAATAGAACCCTCCAGTGATTGTACCCCTTGCAGGAACACCAAATTGAACAACTATCCAAACACAAAAACGGACCTTCCTAAGAACCAAAAATCAGCTCAGCCACGGTGAAATGAAGCACCAAGCAGAGTCCTGAAGCTCCCAGTCCAGTCCCTAACTACTGGGTGACATTTCTAGGCATACCCTGGGCCTAAAGGGAATACATTGTCTTGAAGAGAAGTAACTAGTTTGGGCAGTACTCATTATCTTCTCACTAAAGAGCCCTTGAACCTTGAATAAACATCAGCAGTAGCCAGGTCGTACTCACCATGGACCTTGGGTGAGGTCTAGTACTGTGCTGGCTCCAGCACATTTGAAGTTGCAGTGGCTATGGGGGAGACTCCTGCTTGAGGAAAGGAGAGAAACAAGTAAAAAGGACTTAGTCTTGCAACTTAGGTATTAGCTCAGCTGTGGTAAAATAAAGCACCACATAGGTTACTAAAGTTCCACGTCCTAGCACCTGGACAGCATTTCTAGACCCACCCTGGGCCATAAAGTAACTTGCCAGCCTAAAGAAAATGACAAGAGCCTGGCTGAATTCACCACCTGATGACTAAAGATCCTGTAGTCCTCTAACAAACATCAGCTAGTAGCCAGGCAATACTCACCACAGGCTTTGGGTGTGACCCAGTAGTATACTGGATTCAGATCTAACCCAGCACAGTCCTGGTGATGGTGGCCACAGGAGTGCTTGTGTCATCTCTACCCCTAGTCCAGGCAGCTCAGCACTGAGAACAAGAGACTCCATTTGTTTGGGGGAAAGAAGGGAAGAGAAGACTCTCTGCCTGAAAATTCAGAGAAATCTTGCATATCATATCCAAGACCACTAAGGGAGTATATCTATAAGTCTATAAGATTCATAGCATTACTCGGCTTTGAGTGCCCCTCAATCCAGATGGGGTTGCAGGGACCAAAGACTTAGCTCACACTCAATACCCTTTGAATACTTTGAAAGACGTCCCAAGAAGAATTTAATCACTCAAGCCTGGACTGCAAAGACTAGAATAAATGCCTGCCTCTTTGAGGTCCATATATTGACAAACATCCACAAGCATGAAGACCATCTAGGAAAATATTGCCTCACCAAACGAACTAAATAAGGCCCCAATAACCAACCCCAGAGTGACAGAGCTATGTGACCTTTCAGATAGAGAAATCAGAATAGCTGTCTTGAGGAAGCTCAACAAAAGTCAATATACAGCAGAGAAGAATTTCAGAATTCTATCACATAAATTTAACAAAGAGATTGACATGATTTTTAAAGTCAAGCTGAAATTCTGGAGCTGAAAAATTTGATTGATGTACTGAAGAAAGCATTAGAGTCTTTCCACATCTGAAATGATGAAGCAGAAAAAGAAAATTGGCTGGGCACGATGGCTCATGCCTGTAATCCCAGCACTTTGGGAGGCCGAAGCCAGACAAATCACTTGAGGTCAGGAGTTCAAGACCAGCTCAGGCAATATGGTGAAACCCCATTTCTACTAAAAATACAAAAAATAGCCAGGCTTGGTGGTGGGCGCCTGTAATCCCAGCTAATCAGGAGCCTGAGGCACAAGAATCGCTTGAACCTGGGAAATGGAGGTTGTAGTGAGCCAAGATCATGCCACTGCACTCCAGCCTGGGTAACAGAGTGAGACTCGGCCTCAAAAAAAAAAAAAGAAAAAAAAGATTGGTGAGCGTAAAGACAGGCAATTTGAGACAACACTTAGAGAAGACAACAGATAAAAGTATAAAGAAAGGATAATGAATGACTATAAGATTGAGAAAATAAACTCAAAATGATATATCTAAAAGTTATTGGCCTTAAACAGGAAGTAGAGAGAGAGGGAATTATGAGTAAAATATTTATTCAAAGGGATAATAACAGAGAACTTTCCAAATCTAGAGAAATATCAATATCCAAATAAAAGAAGGCTATTGACACCAAGCAAATTTAACCCTAATAAGGCTACCTTAAAACATTTAATACTCAAACCCCCAAAATCAAGTACAAAAAGGGTCCTAAGAGCGGCAAGAGAAAAGAAACAAATGACATGCAAAAGAGCTCCGGTATGTCTGACAACAGAGTTCTTGGTGGAAACCTTATTGGACAGGAGACAGTGACAAGACACATTAAAGTGCTGAAGAAAAACAAACATTTATCCTAGAATAGTATATCCAACAAAAAGGCCCTTAAAACATGGAGAAATAAAAACTTTACTAAACAAACAAACCTGAGAAGTTTCATCAACACCAGACTTATCCTACAAGAAATGCTAAAGAGAGTTCTTCAGTCTGAAAGAAAAGAACATTACTTAGCAGTAATAAATCATCAGAAAGTATAAAACTCACTGATAGTAGTAACTTTACAAACACAGATTATAACACTGTAATGTTGGTGTGTAAACCACACATATCTTGAGTTAAAGATTAAAAGATGAAGCTAAAAAAAGTAATAACTACAACAACTTTTGCAAGACATAGTGTAATAAAATATAAATAGAAAGAACAAAGAGTTAAAAAGTAGGCAGATACACTTAAAGTGTAGAGTTTTTATTAGTTTTCTCTTTGTTTTTGCAATCAGTGCGAAGTTGTCTTCAGTTTAAAATAATGGGTAGTAAAACGTTATTTGCAATCCTCATTATAACTTCAAATCTAAAAAAAACCTACAACCAATCCACAAAAATAAAAAGCAAGAAATTAAAACGTAGCAACAGAGGAAATTATCTTAACAAAAAGAAAAAAAGGAAGGAAGAGAAGACCGCACAACAACCAGAAAACAAATAGCAAAATGACAAGAGTAAGTCCCTACTTACTCATATATATCCAATACTAACATTGGATTTAACATTAATATTAATATTATGATATCAATAACATTAAAATTAATATAGTGATGAATTAAAATAATTAATATTAATAATATTAAAGATACATTAAAATATTAATAATATTAATAGTGGTAATATTGTTAATAATATTAATACTATTAATAATTCAATAATCATTACTACTAATAGTATTAATAATATTATTAATATTATTGCTATTATTAATACTATTATTAATATTAATGATATTGATACTATTATTAGTAGTAATGATATTATTAATAGTAAATGATATTAATACTATTAACAATAATGTTAATATTATTAACAATAATGTTAATATTATTATTAACAATAATAATGTTATATCCAATAATAACGTTGGATGTAAATGAACTAAACTCTTGAATCAAAATACACAGAGTGGATAAGTGAATAACAGAAAAACAAGACCCAATGATTGTTGCCTACAGTAAACACACCTCATCTATGAAGGCACACATAGGCTGAAAATAAAGGGATGAAAAAGATATTCTATGCAAATAAGAACAAAAAAAGCAGAAGTAACTATGCTTTTATCAGACAAGGAGATTTCAAGACAAAAGCTATAAAATGAGGCAAAGATCATTCTATACCGATAAAAAGGTCAGCTTAGCAAGAGGATATAACAATTTTAAATATGCATGTACCTAACATTGGGAAACCCAGATATATAAGGCAAATATTATTAGAGCTAAGGAGAGAGATAGACCCCAATACAATAATAGCTGGAGACTTCAAAATCCCACTTTCAGCATTGGAGAACTCATACAGGCAGAAAATCAATGAACATCAGACTGAATCTACACTGTAGATTAAATGGACTTAATAGATATTTACAGAACATTTCATCCAATGGCTGCAAAATATACATTTATCTACCCACCACATGGATCATTCTCAAGGATAGATCATAAATAAGTTAAAAAAGTCTTAACATATGAAAAAAAATTGAAATCATATCAAGAATCCTTCTGTGACCAAAATGGAACAAACTAGAAGTCAATAACAAGAGGAATTTTGGAAACTATACAAACACACGGACATTTAAACTGTATACTCCTGAATGACCAGAGGGACAATGAAGAAATTAAAAAGAAAATTAATAATTTTCTTTAAGTAAATAAAAATGGAAACATAATATACCAAAACCTATGGGGTAACAATAAAAGTAGTAGTTAAAGGAAAGTTAATAAGCGCCTACATCAAAAAGTAGAAAAATTTCTAACAACCTAATGATGCATCTTAAAAACTAGAAAAGCAAGAGCAAACCAAACCCCAAATTAGTAGAAGAAAAACAAAATAAACATCAGAGCAAAAATAAAATTGAAACAAAAAAGAAAAAAATCATTGAAATAAAAAGTTTATTTTTTGGAAACACAAACAAAATTGACAAACCTTTAGCTAGACTAAGAAAAAAAAGAAGATGCAAATAAATAAAATCAGTAGTGAAAAAGGAGACATTAAAGCTGATACCACAGATATCCTAGAGATTATTAGAAATCACTATAACAACTTCTGCCAAGAAATTAGAAAACCTAGAAGAAATAGATAAATTACTAGACACATATAACCTACCAAGATTAAACAATGAAGAAATGCAAAACCTGAAATGACTGATAACAAGTGAAGAGATAGAAGGCATAATAAGATGTCTCCCAGCAAAGAAAAGAACTCAAGGACATCACTACTGAATTTTACCAAACATTTAAGGAAAAACTAATATCAGTCCTACACAAACTATTCTGAAAAATAGATGAGGAGGCAATACTTCCAACCTCATTCTATGAGGCCAATATTTCTCTGATACCAAAACCAGACAAAGACAAATTTAAAATGAAAACTAGAAGCAAATATTAATGATAAACATTGATGCAAAAATTCTCAAAGAAATACTAGCAAATCAAAATCACTGACACGTTAAAAAGATCATTTATCATGACCAACTGAAATTTATCCCAAGGATGCAACAATGGTTCAACATATGCAAATCAATAATTCTGATACATTATATTAACAGAATGAAGGACAAAATTATACGATCATTTCAATTTATGTTGAAAATTATTTGATGAAATTCAACATCCATTTATAATCTTTAAATACTCTCAAAAAACAGGGTATAGAAGGAACATACCTCAACACAATAAGAGCCACATACAATGGACCCTCAGTATCATATAAAACAGAGAAAAGTCAAAAGCCTTTCCTATAAGATCTGGAACAATAGAAGGATGCCCACTTTCACCACTGTTACTTAGCATTTTACTGGCTGTCTAGCTAGGGTGATCAAACAAGAGGAAGAAATAAAGGACATCCAAATTGGAAAGGAAGATGTCAAATTATCCTTCTTTGAAGATGATATGATCTTATACATGGAAAAGCCTAAAGATTCCATCAAAAAGCTATTAGAACTCATGTACAAATTCAGTAAAGTTTCAAGCTACAAATTCAACATAGAAAAATCAGTGAACAATCTGAAATAGCATGATGGCAGTCAACAATCTGAAATAGATATCAAGAGAGTAACCCCTTTTACAACAGCTACAAATAAAATACCTTGAAATTAAATTAACCAATGAACTAAAAGATCTTTACAATAAAAACTATAAAATATTGATATAAGAAATTAAAAAGGACAAAAGCAAATGCAAAGTTAGCCCATGTTCATGGATTGGAAGAATCAATATGTTTAAAATGTTTATACTACCCAAATGAATGTATAGATTCAATGCCATTCCTATCAAAATACCAAAGATATTTTTTAGAGTAACAGAAGAAATAATCCTTAAATTTATATGGAACTGCAAAAATATCCAGAATAACCAAAGTCATCCTAAGCAAAAAGAACCAAACTAGGGGGATCACATTACCTGACTTCAAATTATACTATGGAGCAATAATAATCAAAATAGCATGGTACTGGCATAAAAACAGACACACAGAGCAATGAAACAAAATAGAGAACCTGGAAATAAATGTATACATCTACAGTGAACTCATTTTTGACAAAGGTGCCAAGAATATACATTCAGTCTTTTCAATAAATGGTGCTGGATATCCATAAGCTGAAGAATGAAACTAGATCCCTATCTTTGCAATATGCAAATATCAAATCCAAATTGATTAAATACTTAAGTCTAAGACTTCAGGCTATACAACTTCTAAAAATAAACATTGGGTAATCTCTCCAGGACATTGGTCTGGGCAAAGGTTTCTTGAGTAATACCCCACAAACACAGGCAACCAAAGCAAAAATGGACAAATGAAATCTCATGAAGTTAATAAGCTTCTTCACAAGAAAGAGAACGATCAATAAAGTGAGGAAACAACCCACAGAATGGGAGAAAATATTTATAAATTATCCAGCTGATAAAGGACTAATAACCAGAATAAAAAAAGGGCTCAGACAACTGAATAGGGAAAAAAAAATCTAGTGATTCTACTAGAAAGTAGAATTAACCTGAACATGGTTAGAACATGTTCCTGTTTGCCTTTTTTATGTCTTCTTTTCAGAAATGCCTATTCAGATCTTTTGTCTACTTTCTGATAGGATCATTAAATTGTTTTTTTCCTATCAAGTTATCTAAGCTCCTTATTTATTCTGCTTATTAATCCCTTATCAGATGGATAATTTACAAATATTTTCTACCATTCTGTAGGTTGTCTCCTCACTTTACTGATGGTTCTCTTTCTTGTGAAGAAGTATTTTAACTCCATCAAAAAGTGGGCAAATGATATGAACAGACACTTCTCAAAAGAAGACATTTATGTGGCCAAGAAACATGAAAAAAGCTCCTCATGACTGGTCATTAGAGAAATGCAAATCAAAACTACAATGAGATATCATTTCATGCCAGTTAGAATGGCAAACATTAAAAAGTCAGGAAACAAAAGATGCTGGAGAGAATGTGGAGAAATAGGAATGCTTTTACACTGTTGATGGGAGTGTAAATTAGTTCAACCATTGTGGAAGACAGTGTGGTGATTCCTCAAAGATCTGAACCAGAAATACCATTTGACCCAGCAATCCCATTACTGGGTATATAAAAGGATTATGAATCATTCTACTATAAAGATACATGCACACATATGTTTATTGCAGCACTATTCACAATAGCAAAGACTTGGAACCAACTCAAATGCCCATCAATGATAGAATAGATAAAGAAAATGTGGCACCTATACACCATGGAATACTATGCAGCCATAAAAAGGATGAGATCATGTCCTTTGCAGGGACATGGATAACGCTGGAAACCGTCATTCTCAGCAAACTAACACAGGAGCAGAAAACCAAACACTGCATGTTCTCACTCATATGTGGGAGTTGAACAATGACAACACATGGACCCAGCGAGGAGAACATCGCACACCAGGGCCTATTGGAGGGTTGGGGGGTAGGGGAGGAATAGTATTAGGATATATACCTAATGTAGATGATGGGTTCATGGGTGCAGCAAACCACCATGATACGTGTATGCCTATGTAACAAACCTGCACGTTCTGAACATGTATCTCAGAAGTTAAAATGTAATCATAACTTTAAAAAGATAAAACAGGTTTATAAAAAGGTGCTAAACATCATAGAGCATCAGATGAATCCAAATCAAAATTATAATGAGTTATCATCTCACCTAATTAAAAATGTATTTCATTTAAAATTCAGGCTATAAAGAATGTTGGCAAGGATGTGGAGATAAAGGAACTATTATACGTTGTTGGTGAAAATTTAAATTAGTATAACCACTATGGCGAACAGTGTGCAGATTCCTTAAAAAACTAAAAATAAAACCACCAAATTATCCAGCAATCACAATACTAGGAAAATACACAAAAGAAGGGAAATTAGTATACTGAAGAGATATCTGCACTCCCATAGTTCTTGCAGCACTATTCACAATAGACAAGATTTGGAAGCAACCTAAGCGTCCATCAACAGATGAATGGACAAAAAATTGTGGTACCTATACACAATAGAGTACTATTCAGTCATGAAAAAGAGTGAGATTCTTTCATCTGAAACAACATGGATGAAATTGGAGGTCATTATTTTAAGTGAAATAAGCCAGGCACAGAAAAACGAACTTCATATATTCTCATTTTGTGATGTCATTTTATAACTAAAAATTTTAAAAACTGGACTCTTGTTCAGAGAGAGTAGAAGGATGGCTATGAGAGGCTGGGAAATGTAGTGGGGTGGGGGTCGGGAGGGTTCAGATGATTAATGGGTACAAAAATACAGTTACATAGAATAAATAAGATCCAGTATTTGATAGCACAATTGGGTGACTGCAGTCAACAATAATATATCACAGATTTAAACATAACTAAAAGAGAATAATTGGAATGTTTATAACAAAAATGGATGATACATGTGTTAGATGATGGATAGCCCATTTACCCTGATGTAAATATTACACATTGTATGTTTGTATCAAAATTTCTCATATTCCATAAATATATATACTTACTATATACGCATGAAATTAAAAATTTTTAAAGTGTTGTTTTTGACATTTAGAACAGATATAATCAATTATTCCAAAACACCTGCTATGTACCAAGTACCATGCGATGTGATAATTGTGAAAGATTGGGGATAGAAAGTGAAGAGAGACATGAAAGCAAGAGATGTAGGTATCTCAAAAACACTGAACTGTCAGGCAAATGTAGAAGGTCTTATTTGCTCAACTACAGGTCTATGAATAAACAATGATCCCTGAATGAGTCATAAAGTCATATCAAATCTGGTGGAAATCAGTGATTCGAGGCAACTGCCTTGGGCTAATAACTGCACCCCTTATTATCTCTTAACTCCTTTGTACTTAGTTTCATAACAGAATGAGTTTACGTACGTCCCAAATAAAATTTCACTGAAATCTGCCCACTCACTCGCCACGTCTTGGTGCAAAAATTTGATATGCCAAAGAGGGGAAACAACGGAATAATCAAAATAACATGAACTTCAGCAATTATTACATAAATTAAGAAATTAATTTTATAGCTCTGCAACTGTGATCAATCACAATTTGTTTCAATAGGAAAAAAAAGATCATACATAAAACCTAAATTTTTATCAAATTGAAATCCTATTTCACACTCCTTATTCTCTGCCCCCTAAGATGACAAGAGGGCATTCATACAATTTGCCAAGACGGTAATAATTTCTGGAATGTCCTGGTCACCTATTTTGAGGCAATGGATATTGTTGCAATCACACTATTTTCACTAGATTTATAAAATGCTTGACACAGAGAGAAAACTCAGAAATACACTTATGGTTAGCTAAGACTATAGATCAATGAACAGAAGTTGGAGGAAAGTTACTGGCAGTCACCAAGGACACTTACCAAGATTACTGACACTTGCCTCAGCTTCCATATAAAGGTGAATTCTAGTAAAGTTATGAGATTTCTCCTACAACTACTTCTATGTATAGAAATCTAGAGAACAAGCTTTGTGGAGAATCTAAATTACTGAAATTATTACTGCCTTAATACCAGTGGAAGCTAAATATTGGGCTGTTTCTGAGTAAATTAAAAAAAGCAATAGCCATCTTTCTTGCATTCTAAAATAAGTGGATTCTGATTTTCGTGCCTTGGCTCATTGCATTAAAATCTGTACCTTATCCTCTGTAGACTCAAATGAGATTTTAGAGTATATTTTATCTTTGAGTCATATAAAGGAAGAAAATAATTATTTTGCATTTATAAAGATAATTGATCAAATAACTTTTGAATTCCCTTTCCATTTTGAGTCTAAAAATGATGCCTTCCCAAGTGACCAGGTAGATTTAAAGAGCCCTGGTGCACAAGGCTTACAAGTTGCCCACATAAAAATAAAAGCACAGTATTCTTGAACTATTTGAAAATAAATTGAAAACAAAATACATACATATTTATGTATATATATACACACACCTATTTCTAATACCTCTATTTCCATTTTATATGCGTGTATTAATATGTATATTTGTATATACATTATATATGCACATATGTAATGGAAATACACATATTAGAACCAATGCTAAAGTAGCATGTTTCATTGGCTAATTCAACTCAGGGAGTTTCTTGGCAGGTTACACTGTGTGCAGTTTTCAGCCTGTCTCTACATTCTCTGTATTCTAACTATATTCTAGCTAATATATACTACTTGATGGCAAGGGCTATTGTCAATTTGACTTTACTTTTATAATGCCAAGTGGAATCTAGTTTATACTTATTTTTTTGCAATAAATTAGTAAATCCACAAACAAAGAGAGTACTATATATGAAAATGTTCCTTCTTCCAAAAATAGCTACACCAGGAGTAGGCAAGATTTTAATGAAAAAAAAAAACACATAATAAATATTTTGGCTTTAGAGGGCCAGCTACTCAACTGTGTTATTGTGTGACAGTTAATACTGAGTGTCACCTTGATTGGATTGAAGGATCCAAAGTATTGTTCCTGGGTGTGTTGCCAAAGGACTCAAACAAACATTTGAGTCAGTGGACTGGGAGAGGCAGACCCACCCTACAGTAAATACACAGTAAATATTTATTTAAAAAATATATATATATATCTCCATACACATTTGATTAAAAATCAGTTGTTTGAGCAATGATGGCAATAGCTAAAAGTTAGAAACGTATGTTTACAGATATGACACAGTTGAGTAGCCTATAAGATCAAATCCAGCATACACTAAATAAATATTGTCAATAAACAATGGGAGGAAAGAAAATGAAAGAGTGAGAGAGGATGAATTCAGGCAGAGAATATAAGGGAAGCAAAGAAAGAGAAAAGAGTGGAAGCAGAATTAGAAGAAATATGATGGAATAGTATGTGAAATTTGTAAGATTCCAGCATAAATAGAATGATGTTTTTATAGTAATTTGGGATTTAATAAAATATTATATTCTTTATTAAGAATTGAGAAGTGCATCACTTTTGGAACAGTAAAAGACTGAGATTGGGACATCAGTGTCCCTGAGGTGAGTTTATTGGCGTGAATTATCATCTTTGGCCCATCATAACTCTGCCATATTAGAGGCAATACTTGTACAGTAACTTCCCCCATTAGAACTCATTCTTAGCTAATTCTTCTGCTACCATAGCCCTCTTCTGTAGACTTTAGGTCTTGGTATTTCTTCTGAGTGGCTCTTAATCTTGTCCAAGTATTGCTGTCAGCTCTGTTATCTTGTTTAGCTGTTATTTAGGCTGGGTGTGCACACATTTCTTTTTGAACCATAGATTAATTAGGTTTGGCGAGCCTCCTCTACCTTGTGGGAGTATGACTTAAGTGACAGTGTGTGCTTTTAGTTTTCTAGTTGGAAAAACATCTGTAGAAGGTGTATTATTTCACTGATATGGACAAAATTTGGAGTTTTGTCCCAGTGGCTAACTAGATCCTCCTATGGTTCTGGGCTGCCTCAAGGTAGTTGGGTCTTAGATCAGTGTCCATATTTCAGAACAATTCTTCTACATTCCAACTCATTGTACATGTTTTGAGCATAAAATTTTATATTAAAAGTGGTAGACTATTTGAAGGATATACTTTTGAAGAGCATCTTATAGAATTGTCTCCATGATAATGTTTCAGGTATATTTGGCTTTGGTGGATCCTAGTAATCCAGGATTCAGATAGGAATGAACAATTTTCAGCTCCCGAAGTGTGCAATAGTAACAACTTCTAGAAATACTTTTCTTTTTGCCAAAGGTCTTATTGCACTGAAAACTGTGCAGAAATTAAAGTTGTACTCTCCATCTCCATAGATTTTTAACTCATATGTGATGTTGTATCCATTGTTTCAACATCTTATTTTTAATCAAAACTTCAAAATTATCTGAACTAAATTTTGCCACAGAGATCCCAGCCTCGTATGGTCCATGCTGATTTATCCTGATGACTGTTGTAGTGGAACAACTGTTCAGACTTGGAGGTCGAGCAAGACCTGTAATACATCTTTGTCATTTGTCATTCCATCATTTGCTACTAAAAAGTAATCCAAACCTGATAATTATATTAAACTTTTAATGCACGAAATTACAATAACACATGCTAATGTTGCCATTTTCATTTTCTTAAATTTGCTACTTCTATATTCCATCTATAATTCCTTGCTTTAGAGTCAATGGTCTGGGTTATTATCATGTCTTAGATAATTTGGCTCTGACATTCTCAATTTAGTTTTTATATTTCAATTTATCATTACAGCTCAATGTAGGTTGATGTTCTTTCAGGTGATCTCCTGATCATTTTTTAGTTCTTTTGCCTTTCCTTAGAACTTCTAGGACAAATCTAAGGGATGGTACCTGCATTGACATCTAATCTCAGGAACTTCAGTTTTGTATTATGCCTTTGAGGTTTGCTCTTCAATTTGTTTTGCATGTCCCCTTTGGTCTTGATCCTCATGATAACCAGTAAAGGTCCAAATCACTGTACAAAGCATATCAATGAAAACTATTGAAAAATAATCCTAAGAGGACTTTCTACACATTTCAGGTTCTATATTGATACTAGGGCAAGATCCACCCAAGACAAGGGAGTTTTCTAGGATGCCAATGTTGTACCCTGTGTCTAGAATTTAGAACAATGTTTCATTTATGAGGTAAAAATGGAATAAAATGGCATAGAATGGGGAAGTGGACTGGTCATAGTGAAGCAAAATAGTAAGGCAATTTGTCCTTAGGTTGGTAGGAAAATATGATATGTGTGAAAACCTACACGTGTTTGTGGCATATCAGATTATTAGACAGAATGTCAAACAGCACATATAGTATTGAGTTCTAAGTCTTGTGGGCGTCAATAAATCTATGATATACTTTTTGCTTTTAAACAGACTAGCTCAGGATATTGGATTACTGGTGAATTATAATAGTTCTGCAGGTTAGGTTATTCAATAAACAGCATCAAATAACTGAGGGGAAAAAATCATTAAGTAGAATGTAGTAGAGGATTCAGTTTTCCTTTTTTCCCCCTGGGATTTTTCTCATTAATTTTAGTGGCAAGGATGTTTACAAGCACTATAGTGCAAAATAATCAGTGGATAACAGTTATTCTTCCTGTCTGAGAAATGATCTCTCAAAAGAGGTGTAGTTGACGTTGGTACTGAAAGTTTAGTAGGGGTGGCATGCAGCATTCAGAAACGTTAGGGGCATCAAATAAAAAAGTATAGCATGGTAAACTTCTAAACTTCCTACATACAATATTCCAATACTAGAAATATATGTTATTCTTTCCAAAATATTTGTCTCTCTTTAGTCAAATTTATGCATCCTAAATTTTTCTTCGCAAGACATAGCTTAATTCTCCCTTCCTAAAAATGTTGCTAGATCTCCACATTACTTTGAAGAGTGTGCTCAATTTTGCACTATTTTGTTTTTCATGGAATCTTTCACAATTATTCTGGAACGACATTATATTCATAATTTTACAAGCTTTAACAGCTAACTCTTTTGTATTGATCAATACTGACTTTATTTCCCATATTAGTTATCTCATATTTAGATTTGAAATACTCCTACATGCTTTAATTTTCCTTTACTTTTCCTTTCTCTATTATCCCATGGCACCTATTAGGCAAATATAAACACTAAAGGTTTAATTCAGTTACAATTGTCATCAAAACATTATTAGGTTAAATTTTATATTTAAAAAGATTGTATAATTTTGATATTTTAATACTCTAAAATGAAATAATGAGGTACTTAAATAAATATTGAAAGCATCATTTGTGTTGACCATTTCTGTCTTAATTTTCTGTTTTAATCACCAATGCAGTATCGGTAGAAATTTTAAAAATATATGTTTTTTACCATATTCTTTTTTAAAGATGAGTGACCTAAAAAAACATAATTTACTATTGTAAGGTGGGAGGTAGAACCCTAAAATAGGCCTTCTGATTTGCCTCAATTTATCAAAAGAACACATTAAAGTTTATAAGATACCCTAGATTAAGATCCACATATAGGTAGATTTCTAAAGAGCATCATCCCATTTTTAATGGTCTGGTTCTTAGTAGAATGAATAATAACGTGACCTGAAGGTGAAAGAGTTGAGAAGTCACTTGCTGAACTAGGTTTTCTAAATTTGGACATTTTTTGCAGTTCCTTTGAAACTGATGTAGCAAGAGATCAATTTGGTGATATTCAACTTTTTTTTTTTAATTCTTTCCCTCAGAATGGCTGACAGTGAGAACCAGAAGAAGTCACATCTGAACCACTGCAATCAAAAATGTTCAGAAGCCTGGCTACATCTGTCTCCACTTTCTAAAACTGAAGTAAATTTCATAAAAAGTTCAGAATTTCAAATGATCAGTAATATTTACTATATACCTACTATGTTTCCATTTTCATAGTTTACATTGTGAAGGACAGAATGTTTCAAAAGGCATAGATGATATATACTCTGCAATATATTTGACTTTTTAAGGCTAGGTATATATTGAAAGAAAAGAAATAAAATTGTTGCATAAAGTGAGATTAAAGGCTCTTGTTTTTCACTTCTTCAATCCATGCCTTATGTCACGTAGCTTTGCAAAGCTCTCATTTTGTCTCCGGTCTTGGTTGCATGATTGGTTTTGGCTACTGAAATTCTAGAAGGTATGCTACAAGCAGAGGCTTAATAAAATGTTTGCATATTTCTGTTTGTGCTAGCTTCTCTGCCACCACCATGAGAAGGACGTACACCACCTAGACTGTTAAAAGCAAGATGCACACACAGCAGTCATATTTTACTCATGTGAAGCTGGTGCCCTATTAGACTAACCAATAGCTAATTGAACTACAGATGTGTGAACAAATCCAGTTAATTCAAGCAGACATAGATATCCAACTATCTTAGATTTATTGATGCTACTGAGGTTAACTTTTTTATAGAAAACATTACTATTACATCATTGTAAAAGTAATTGTACATTATACATTGTATAGTACACATGGTACTGAATTATGGTCTAAGTTTTGCAGAAGAGTATAAAGTGTAGATTTGTATGAAAACTGAAGAAAATACATATCATGATTCAGCACTTAAGAATTTTTCGAGTTTTCTACCACTATTTTGCCCCTCAAAAATTCCAACAGAACATCTTTAATACAAATAGTGTGAACTCTAATCAAAGAGTTAGATAGTTAAAGCAATCATAAATGGCCATGATTGTGTAAAATACACATTTATACAAATACACACACAACATGTATACATGTGCATAGCCAGACACGTCACCAAATTTTCAGTTAAAAAAGAATTCCCTCTATTTTCAGACATAATATCAGAAATCTTTATTATATAAAATCTTTGCAGTTGCCTGTATCATTTTCCTATTTCTGAAGAGTCTTTGGGGTGAGAAAATAGAGATAAGGAACTAAAATTTGCCCTGAACTAGTCCATTTAGCCACTTGCTTCTCTGATGCCTAAGAATCTGGTTTTAGTAACCCTCTCCATTGGCCACGGTCTTCTATTGTTTCTCTTTCTTCATGTTCAGGGGAAATGTGTGTGTGTGTGTGTGTGTGTGTGTGTGTGTGTGTGTGTGTGTGTGTCTTTTGATTCTTCTTCATCTAACAGAAACTCTCTCTAAGAATAACGTACCTGAATCCTCACCTATTGTGATAAACATATATGTTCCTAAGTATGGCTATTGTACTTTTTATTTTTTTAATTTTTTAGTCAGAGTGTGCTCTTGTTGCCCAGACTGGAGTGCAATGGCACAATCTCGGCTCAATGCACCTATGCCTCCCAGGTTCAAGCGATTCTCCTGCCTCAGCCTCCCGAGTAGCTGGGATTACAGGTGCCTGCCACCACCCCCGGCTAATTTTTTGTGTTTTTAGTCAAGACGGGGTTTCATCACGCTGGCCAGGCTGGTCAGAAAGTCCTGACCTCCGGTAATCCACCCACCTTGGCTTCCCAAAGTGCTTGGATTAGAGGCACGAGCCACCGGGCCCAGCCAAGCTATTGTTACAATTTTACATAAAACAATGTAGCCTTCTCTTTGTTTTCCTTTTCTGTCCCAGCAAGCTATTGTTATATTTTTATATAAAACAATGTAGCCTTCTCTTTGCTTTCCCTTTTTGTTTTTACTTTTTCCTCCATCGGGTAGGATTGATTTGGTGAAGTGATTCCATTCATCTATGCTGGTCCATCAAAAGTTTTCTAGAAAATCAACAATAACAACAAAAATCTCGCTCTTACTTCTACCTGAAAGGACAAGTGATTATTCGAACATTGTATTTTTCTTATCTAAATGAGTAATGACACTCTCTTTTTCCCCATGTAACTGTCATTCTACAATTTTTTGTTTGTAATTAACAAACTTTTATTAAAATAATAGCACTCACTCTGAACAAATTTTCATCCCAAATATTAATGTTAATATTGTAGGACACAGATTATATATCCTGCATATATTTGTAATATCTGGATTGCAAAAGGCTTCCGATATTTTGCAAATAACACATTTAGGAATTGTATTTTATCAGACAGTGTGCAACATGCTGGATATTGAGTGTTGACCAAAACTTTCAGGTAAGCAGGATGAATAATCTCTAGAGATCTGCAGCTCAACACTGCATCTACAGTCAAAAATAATGTCTCATTTAACATTTTGTTGAGAGTAGATTTCATGTGAAGTGTTCTAACTATGATAAAATAAAGGTAAAAAGAAAACTGAAAGGAAAGATAAGTAAAAAATAACAGAAGAAAATAAAAAAAAATCACACTGAAATTTTGTCATCCAGAGTGACAGCCATTAGTGTATCAATTCCATGAGAGTAAGTCTCAGGTCTTTGTCGTTTATCACTGTATCTGTAGTAAAGAGCGCAGTACCTGGCACATGGTAGCAATATAAGTGTTTATTAAAGAAAATTGTCCGGGTGCGGCCACTCACGCCTGTAATCCCAGCACTTGGGAGGTCGAGGCGGGCGGATCACGAGATCAGGAGATTGAGACCATCCTGGCTAACACGGTGAAACCCCATCTCTACTAAAAATACAAAAAATTAGCCGGGCGCAGTGGCGGGCGCCTGTAGTCCCAGCGACTCTGGAGGCTGAGGCAGAAGAATGGTGTGAACCCGGGAGGCGGAGCTTGCAGTGAGCCGAGATCGCGCCACTGCACTCCAGCCTGGGAGACGGAGCGAGACTCCGTCTCAAAAATAAAATAAAATAAAATAAATACCAAATAAATATTTGGTTGAAAAAAAGTAACATCTTTATTAAAGAACAAATTATTTGCAGATTTGTTCAAATTCTTCAAATGCTTCCACTCACTCAGTGTTTTTACTTAAAGAAAAAATAACTGAACCAAAGAGATCCAAACATTTGTTTGTATCTTAGGGTTTATGAAATGGCTTATCTAAAAAAACTAAGAAGTGCTCCAGTAACATGCCTAGTTTAGGTTTATTACAAAGTTTTATTAAAAATCCTTAAGAGTCGCACAAGTATATTAAAATATATATATATATGTCTGAAGAGAATGGCATTTGTCCACTAATGGTTGCTCCCAAGGACAGAGAATTTCTTCACAGCCTCTGCTAGTCATGGGTGAACTCTGCTGTTAATGGTCTGTGAATAGCATCATGGATACTCTCCTGGGGACAGGCCTAGTTGCTAATAATTTCTACCATGCAAATATGCTCATTGACCTACAATGGGGATGAAAGTGCAGCCTTCTGGAGCTGTTTGCAGCAATTAAACTCAGTATCCAGGGTGGGTAATTTCCACTGTAAGAACAGCGAGTGTGGCTAATGCTGTTCTCTGCCTTTGTCTCACATCTTATAATTCTTACTGCCTTTTCCCTTAAACTCCCAGTGTCAAGTGGCTTCTTCTAGTGAGGTTTTCTAGCACAGTCAATGTGTCTATATTGTCATATATATAAAATTAGGCAGTTCAGAATATAATAAGACTAATGGCAATAGAAGGGAACTTTTCTGTACATTAATGCCTGTATTTTTGATGTAGTTTTCACTAGAACTCTGAGGGTGTGTAGGTGGAAACGACAGCCTAATAGAGCTGTATACGGGATTTAAATTGGAAGAGAGCCAGCGAAGAAGTTAAAGAGGCGTTTTTCTTCCAGGCACATGCACTCACTAATATTCCTCTTTGAAGTACGTTAATACAGAATGTATTATTTATTATTAAGTATGTATCTGATTTTCAAAGTTTGATAAAGTGATAACACACTGAAAATTCCAATCCCAAATTAGAGTAGAATAAAAAATATGACCAACACCACCACAGAAATTTAAAAGTGTAAGACAAGAGGTTATCTGTTTCCTGATTCATGATTTCTTTTCAGAAATCACAAGGGTGCGGCACAAAGACCCTTTTTGTATTTATTTGTTCTAACTCTGCCTTTTAAATGCCAGAAATTGCGTTTGTGTGTGTCGCACATGTTATGCAATATGTGCCATAGTATGCAATATATGTACATGCTTACACATATATATTATCAGAGCTTTTATTAATGCAGATAAACCTATATTTTTAAAATAAAAAACAAAACAAGCAAACATTAGCTTTATTGTCTAAAAATGTCACTGTACTTGAAACCTATAAAAAATTATGTTTCATTGAATGCTTCGAAGAGAACTAGTTGCATTTTCCTTTAACTGTATTTGATATTGTTGCTTTCTGGTATTTGTAAAATGGTGTATGTCATAAAAGTACATTACATATTTGCTAAACAAGAAAGTGTTTAAGTCTATTGATTTTTGCAATTAGTAAAATTCAGATAAATCAGAAAACAAAGAAAGCCATCTATGTGCTTGAATACTTGAGTGGCCATTAAAAAAGGCCTAGATCTTGGTTAAAGTTTTAAGTTTCCCTAAGAAGAGCCAAACTGCATTTCCAGAATTGCTGTTAGGAAAAGCTGGGTTTTTTTTTTTTTTTTTTTTTCCTAACTGACAACAAATAACATTGATGCTCATTTTTTATCAGTAAACTTTTAAGAATAAATTTTGCAAAAATGCTTGAGGTCATGCTGTCTATGAATTCCCTAAAGAAACTGCCTTTTATTCTTAGTTAAGGCAAATTATCATTCTTTATATTTTTATCTATATCATGTACCAGTCTAGAATATTTTATTTATATTTATTACATTTATTGTTTTCTACTTCTGAAAATGTAAGCCTCATGAAGACAGGATTTTGTTTACTCTGTCAAATTTCATGTCCTGGAAACTCAATCAATTTCTGGCACATGTGTGGTCAATATACATTTGTAGGAATGAATGTGTCAGTGAATCTTCTTGGATTTTAATTGACTTTTTAGTTCATATTATAGACGCTATGGATCTTATGATATGACCTCTTCTTTGTATTACTACTAGAGGCTTAAGATCAAATACTTGTTCTACATTCCATAAACATAGAGCACAAGTTAAATGTATTTTGAACATCATAATGTCATTAGTTTTCTTTATGTCTTAATTCCTGCAAATACTTAATGTGCCTTTTTTTAATTTTGAATGCTGCTTAAAACATTATTTATAAACCAGAAAAGGAAGGAGAAAAAAAGGTTAAAAAGGAAGATAAGATACTAATATGACAAATGTGAACAAAAGAAGGTACAGATGAAGAAAAAAAAGGAAAGAAGCAAGGAAGGAATAAAATAAGAAAATATTCTGCAAAAAAAGCAAGAAAAATAGAATAGAGAGAGACAGAAAATTTAAATGGGTGAAATTTTAGAAGAGAATCAAATAAGAAATCACCTTGGTGGTGTGAAAGAAAGAACAGATTTGGGAACAATACCTTAACTGGAAAGACTGAAGCTGCAGAATAAATAACAAGTATTTCTTGCCTAAAAATACTATATAATAGATAAATACAAACTCACCATCACTCACTGTATTTTGCTTAAAATTTGGAAGACTTGTGGAGGCTTTTAGCACTGTCTCCCCTCTACCTCTGTCCCCCCCTCTCTCAATAAATGGATAAATGAGATGACATGAAATGATTTACTTTTAAGTGGTGAATCTGACATCTAATTTAGTAATTGTTTTAGTTCTGAGCAATATTAGAAATAATTTACTTATTTTATGATAAATCTAGAGGGGTAAAATTATTGGCATAAAGCAGGTTGCTTCTGGATTGAAGTATTGAGTGAAAAACAATATGATCTTATAGCCATGAACTATTGGGGTAATGGAAAGAGTTAAAGCTGTCTCCAGGTACAACCATCAATATCTTACAGGAACAATGATTCATAATATTTTTGAAGTCTTAAAATACAGTGAAATAGCAGGATACTCCAAAGAACAGGAGTTGGTTCCCCCTCAGAAGTCAGGGAAAAGAACAATATGAGCATTTGGTGAAATATAGTTACAGGTTAACTAGGAACACATACACTCTTCTCTAAAAAGCCTTACTTCAAAATTTTAGACAAAGTACGAGGTGTTTTTTGTCATTTGCTTCCTTATGTCAGGTCTCCTCTTTCTGAAATATACTAAAAATAAATGACTTAATGGGAACATATACTTACTGAACTCATATACTCCTGTACACAAGCATGCCAACACTACATCAACCCACTCCTTTTTCCTATTGGCCTTCTCTGGATGATTTTGCATCATAGTACATAATGGTGGTGGATGGTTAACTTTCTTGACCTTCTATTCCCTGATCTTGGATGACTGACTATTATGAACTACATCCTGCCTTCTGCCTTGCAGATGGATTTGAACAAAGAACAATAATGACAGCTGACAAGAGCACTGGAGGAAAGCAGAACAGATTATTTATTTACTCACTCATTTCTGGGTTTTATCAGTGTCCAAGATGCTCTTTGACTATGGCTCCTATTAAGTGATCTCTTTAATACACCTCCTCTCACTGGGCTCTAGTAACACCACTTCTTCCCCTTGCTCCTACCTTCAGGAGGTAATGACTTTTACGATTGTTATTGCTTATATGCCTCAGTATCCCTTGTTGGTCAATATACCCACCCAGCCTTCAGCATTGTACTAAATATTCCCAATTAGTTTGTCTTCCCATAGTCAACTTCTACATCCTTCCTGAATACAGTGATGCTATATGCCAAAAATTAGTTCTGATCTTATGACTTCAGTGACATGTAAAGCTTACCAAACTGGATTTGGAAAGCAATGCAGGAAAACATAACTGCATTTTCAGTTTCATAGAATCATCAGGAAATGAAAGAAAAATAATACTGTAATTTTACAGTAATTTGAAAATAACTTTACACATCATAGTTTTCCATCTAAGTAAAAAGTGTAAGATTATAAATGTGATTTTCTGCCTCCCAACTGTGGTAGACAAATTTGAAGCAGTTGTATTTTAATACAACTAAACATGTACACAAGTATATGGTTTTAATAAGCAATGCTTTCTTCTGAAATCTACTTTCTTCTCATTTAAAAAAATATTTGATACCTACCATCTAATAATATGTGAACATTTTACTGATCTCTCCTTACTTCACACAACATTTCAGGGACAATTCAGTCAGAATTCTGTCTCTTTCTCTCTCCGTTAAATATTAAATTGAAACCCCTTAACAAGTACTGAGAAGAATGTTATCTAGGCTCGATCAATGATAACATCACAACAGAAATCAATGTGCCAAAACAGTGCCTAACATATTAGTCAATCTCCTGTATTTGCTTCCCTCCTGTGGTCTACAACAACATTCCCCAATTTGTCCTTGCCTATTCCTCCTGTGATTCGGAAATATAAGACCTGGGCTTGAAATTTGGTGTTAATCTTATCAGCTTTGTGATACTGAGCTATTTATTTTATGTTTCTGAGCTTTATTTTCATTAGCTAAAAGGCAATGAGAAGAATAAGGTACTATATTTATAAAAATCTAAATAAAAACACATACCATATGCACAGTGTTACATAGTGATTAGCTATCTCAATTATTTTATTTATGGAAAACAAATTATATGACATTGTAGAGAAAAAAATAAATTGTTAGAGAAAGATGTTTTCTTTTTAATGGCTACTAAGTTTTTTACAATTATTTGAAGAAATTTTAAAATTTGTACTGAAAAGTAAAATCATGCTTTGAAATATGAAGAATACAGAATCTTCTGAGTCCTCTTTTATATTTTATCTTATTTATTTTTCTTAATTTATAAAATAGTTTTTTAATTTTAGAAAGGATTCCTGCCATTATTAGAAATTATTATATCTTCCTTTTAACTCACCTTAATAAATATGGGTATCAGTATAAATACTGACTGGGAAGACATTTATTTCTCCACTAGTTTATCTTTTTTTTTCTTGAAATCAATTTCTGTCTCCAATAAATATCAAAGTAAATAGAAATTTAAACCCATCCTCAAGTGAAAGGACTCAACAGAGGGTCAAAGAAAAAATCATGAGCAGTCTGGTTGTTTGTATTTTATACAATCATTAAAGATTTATTAAACCTCTTAATTTTATTTTGAGAGGTAGCAGCAATTATGGGTAATGAAACCAATGGCATGTCATTTGAAGGTGAGGTTTTGTGTGGAATAAAAGCTCTACTGGGTATTGAAAGATAACCTGACCTAGTAATGATGAAAAACTTTCAAACAAAGGAGGAGCAAAGTGCAAAACAGAAGCCTGAGGATTTAAAGATGCTTTTGAATTTTTTCAGAAGAAGAACGAAAACTTTGTTGTGTTATATGTTTATTTTTTTAATATTACCAGGTAGGAACAAAAAATAACAGAGCCTTCATTATTTATAAGAAATGAACAATTAATGAACACTTTAGAAAATAAAAATCTCACTTAATACATGAGACATATTTTTGGTTTAGGATTCAAGCCAGTATAATTTTAAAACAATCTGTGAAAGGTGATTTTAAAATGGTGCAAAAGAGTAATTTCCATTGAAGCAGTAGACTATATTTAAATCCAGAAAAGACTTTTTTTTCCACATATGCCAGTTTTAGGATGAATTAGATTTAGTCTGGTACTTTTTATTCTCAAAGATTTCTTTGCTCTTTTATAATAAACCTGCCTCCCATCCTGCCCTGTCTCCCTCCTCCAAGTACAGACAATACTAACATGTTTTCTGTCACTGCAGATTAACTTCAATCTTCTACAATTTTATATAAATGGAATTACAAACTGTTGTAAAAATCAAACTTGAGGTGTCAGTGGCAAATAGGGATGCTGTTTGGAGCCTTTGGCAGCCCCCTAGAGGGAGTCACAGCACAGGCCCTTAGGATTTTGGTGCAAAGCCCTGACATATTCACAGATAACAGCTCTCCTGTTGAGAAATAGTTTAGGCCTGCTACTAGGCTATTCGTAAATACCGAACGCTTAGTTATACGCCACCAAGTTACCATACAACCTGAGCTTCCCATCTTGAACTGTTTGTTATCTGACTCATCAAGCCATAAAGTTGGGTACACACAGCGACACTGCGTCACCAAATGGAAGTGGTGTATTTATGTGATCAGCCCACAGCAGGCACTAAGAACACAAGTAAGATACATTTAAAAGTGGTCCAAGTACCCATGGTTTCCACTCTTACTACATTGCCTTTATGACAGGGAAAGAAGACTCCAGCTGGGTTTGCAGTTGGTTCTATACAATATGGAGCACCATCAGAAAGTGGATGGCTGCAGCATTACAGCCCTTTTCTGGGACATCCCTGAAGAACAGTATAGAAAACAAAACTCTCTAGTGGGTAGAATATTAAGCAGTGCACCTCATTGTTTTGAAAGAAAAATGGCCAGGCATGAGATGATATACTGACTCATGAACTATGGACAATGGTTTGGCTGCATGTTAAGAGACTTGGAAGGAATATGATTGGAAAATTGGTGGCGAGAGAATGTTGGGAAGAGGTATGTGAATAGCCCTCTTTAAGTAGGCAAAAACTATGAAGATATTTGATTCCCATGCAAGTGCTTCCTAAAAGGTCACCTCTACAGAGGTGGATTTTAACAACCAAGAGGATAGAATTACCTGTACCTTTGATACCAGCAGCCTCTTTCTCTAGCCATCCCTCTCATCACCCAATGGACTCATGAACAAAGTCCTAGCAGTGGTGGCAAGGATGAAGGTTAGGCTTGGGCTCAGCAACACGGGCTTCCCCTCACCAAGGCCCACCTGGCTATCAGCACTGCTGGTTGCTTAATCTGCCAGCAGCAGAGACCAACAGTGAGTCCAGATATGTCATCTTTCCACAGCATAATCAATCAGCTACCTGGTGGCAGGTTGATTACATTAAACAGCTGAAATCATGGAAAAGACAACGTTTTGTCTTCACTGGAATAGACACTGTAGATAGGGATTTGCCCTCTGTGCACACAATGCTAATATCAAAACTACCATCTGTGAACTTACATAATGACTTACGTGCCATTATACTATTCCAAACAGCATTGCTGCTGATCAAGAAGCTCATTTCACAGCCAAGGTGTGACAATAGGCTCATGCTTATAAAATCCACTGATCTTAAAATGCTCTCCATCATCCTGAAGCAGCTGTCTTGATAGAATAATAAAATGGCCTTTGAACACTCAGTCACAGCACCAGTTAGGCGGCAATATCATGCAGGGCTGGGGCAAGGTTTTCCAAGAAGCTGTGTATGCTCTGAATCAGCATTCAGTGTATTTTACTGTTCCTCTGATAGCCGAAATTCATGAGTTCAGGAATCAGGTGGCAGAAAGGAGAGTGGCAGCAGCTACTATTACCCTTAGTGACCCATGATTACAATGTGTGCCTACTGTCTCCAAGACCTTACACTCTACTGGTCTAGAGATTTTATTTCCAAAGGGAGGGATACTTCCAGTATGAGACTCAACAGTGATTTCAAATAACTGGAAGTTAAGACTGCCACTTGGCCACTTTGGATTCCTTCAGAAATGAAGGCCTGGGTCATCCCCCACGTAAAAAAGCACAACCAGCAGAGGGGTTTGCTGAAATCCAAAGAGCTACAGAACAGGTAGTGGAAGACGGTGTTGCAAATACTAGCTACAACCATGTGATCAGTTACTGGAATGAGGACTAATTTTCATGAGTATTCCTTCTTATTTTGTTATGAACATGTTTGTGCACGTATATATATGTATCTGTGTGTTTATATATACACACATATATACATACACATATAAAGAGATATGTATATCTCTCAAATAGGTTTGTTTTCTTTTTTATTCACTTGTCATATATCATAATTTTTAAGTTTCAATAATTTTACATCATAGTACTTAAGTTATGTGGTATCAAGAAGAGTAAACATCACTCAAGGAATTTACCTATTCTTTGGGGAAAGAGGTCAGTGTGTTTTTATTTGTGCACAGGATATTTGTATCATGTTAGGCAGAATTATGACCTTGTTAGTATCTTTACTGGGAGATCAAGTATGGTTTAAGATGCATATTAGTGCCAAGTTGATAAGGGGTGAACTTGTTATAGTAATTTTTGTGTAACAACTGGATTACATGATACTAGACATCTGGGTAAATATTTTTTCTGGGTGTGTTGTTGAATGTTTCCAGAAGTGATTAGCATTGGAACGGGTAGACTCAGTAAAATCAATTGCCTTCCAATTTGTGTGTGCACCAACCAATCCATAGAACAAAAAGTTGGAGGAAGAGAAGATTCACTCTTTTTCTCTGACTGACTGCTTGACCTGAAACATAAATCTTCTGCCCTCAGGGCTCCTGATTCTCAGGACCTCCAACTTGGACTGGTGTCTATAGCCTAGGCTCTCCAGCTCTCAGGATTTTGAACCATATCAGCAGTTTTTCCAGGTTCAGCTTGCAAAGGAAAGATGATGGAACTTCTCAGCCTCTAGAATCATGAAAGCAATCAATACTTTATAATTGACCTATCTTTCTTTTCTTATTATACTTTAAGTTTTAGGGTACATGTGCACAACGTGCAGGTTAGTTACATATGTATACATGTGCCATGTTGGTGTGCTGCACCCATTAACTTGTCATTTAACATTAGGTGTATCTCCTAATGCTATCCCTCCCCCCTCCCCCCACCCCACAACAGGCCCCAGTGTGTGATGTTCCCCTTCCTGTGTCCATGTGTTCTCATTGTTCAGTTCCCACCTATGAGTGAGAACATGCTGTGTTTGGTTTTTTGTCCTTGCGATAGTTTGCTGAGAATGATGGTTATCTAAACTATTTATCTATCATCTATCTATACCTCTAAACACACACCACACACATACACACACACACACCACATACACCACACACACACCACACACACACAGCACACAGCACACACACGCACCACACACAGACACAGATACACATCTTCTATAGGTTCTGTTTCTCTGGAAAAATCTTGACAAATACAGCTATATAATCATTTCTCTCTTGTTTCATTCACATAGCGTAATTAGTTTAAGATTCACGTTGCTTCATGGATAAATAATTTATTACCTTTTATTTATGAGTAGTGTTTCACTGTAGAGTTATGTTTTAATTTGTTTTATTCATTAACTTCTTGATAGACATTGGGGTTCTCTACAGTCTTTAGCCACAGAAACAAAACTATGAACATTATTGTCCAGGACTTTTTGTGGATATAAAATATAGTTTCTCTTGTGTAAAGACTGAGGAGTGGAAAAGTTGGGTTGTTATTAAGAAAATGTCAAACTTTTCCTCTAAATTTGTTATACCATTTTATATTTTCATCACCAGGGCTGAAGAGTTAGATCTTAATTTTAAGTGTTGTTAGGAATGGAGAAAACATTTAGAGTTCCTTTTGCCTCACTACAGAGGTAAAATACTTCTGCATACTCTATCTAATTCCCCATAAATTATGAGGTTTACTTTTCTGGCTGATGAGTTGAGGAACTATTTTTCTGGCTGATGAGAAGAAGAACTATTCTTGACCACATGAGACCTCCTGTAATTGTTTCTTTTTATTCTTTTTGGGTAGTTTTATTTTCTGCTGGCTTCAGATACTTTCATAATTCATGCAATAATTCACTATTCATACTTGAGGACCACTGCAGATGCCCAGAACTAACCCTCTGTGTGTTTCTTTCTTTTCCAGCACCCTCTTCTTTGACATATAACACCCTGTGACCCTTCTGCTAAATGCTCCATCTCTACAACTGGGAAAGACCTCTGCATTTGGCCTTGATTTTACCTCTATTAGCCATGGTCCCCAGACTTTCTCTCATTAAGAAGTTCTGATGATTACTAACTCACATGTGTTGTTTCCAGCAGAAAATGAAATTCCTGTTACTCCATCTTGCCTAGAAGTCTCTATATTTTTGTCTGTATTTTTGTGTTATTCTATTTTTTTTTTCTATTTCTTTCACCTACTATAGGTTTTGGTATGATGTGTTGATCTGAGAGTCTTGACAGTCAGAGGAACTAAAGAAGAGACCACACTGTCTTCAAGTATTCACCTTTTAGATAGCTCCAACACTTGCATTAATACACATATTAGTAGAGCTAATACATTGTGCAAGTCTCTATGAAAGTCTATACAAAGGATAAAAAGAGAATAGCTTTTCTTAATTATTCAAGTATTTTAATTCTCACAACAGCATATCTACTGTAGTGGATCATGCCCTGACTATACATTAGAAACACCCAGTTGACTTTTAAAACTTCTTGCATCTTGGTCCTGCCCCTGAAATTAAATAAGAATCTCTGGGATTTAGAGACAAGCATTAGTATTCCTAAAGAACTCCCAACATAATTAATTCTAATATACATGAGAACTGCTGATCTGGACTGATATATTGTGAGAGATTGTGTGTGTGTGAGCATGCATGTATTTGTTAATTCAGTCTTAAAAAAATACAGCATTAGAAATCAGGAAGATTCCAGACATCCTGTAACCTTACAGAAACATGCAAAATAATAAAATCAATTTCTTATTGAATATTTGAAAATAATTTTACATGAGATGAATTTTATAAGAGCAGGTAGGATTTTCTCTGTGTCAAATAAGAAAGCATGATCAGAGAATGGCAGGACCAAATATAAAAGCATCAAAATCTAGAGATTGTACTCAATATTATCTGTATCCTAGAAAAATTAGTGTGTCTGTGTATGTGTTTTGCGTTTTTATATATGTGCACAGCAGGAGTAAAGGACATAAGAGGCAATGAATGACATGGTTTATTGGTCCAAGCTGTAGAGAATGTTGTTTTTTTTTAAGTTTAGGAGTTTTACTTTATTATATAGGTAATTGGGAGTTATTTGTACACAAATTAAATTGCATAAATACAGATTAATTCTCTGAATGTTTTATATTATGAAGTCTTTCAGGCATGAATGTAGTTTGGGATCTATTTCTACTATTTTATTTAGAATTCCAAGGCATTGAGGTTATCTAGATTTCACAAGAATGTGCTCAGTTGAATAATGTATGTAGAGCAAACTACATTTTCATCTTTATATATCTAGGCAATCATTAAGTTTTTCAAATAGTAATTATTGAGCTATTGATAACATTTAGCTAAAACCCATAAAAAACATCATCTTTTTCTTGTTGTATAGAATAATCTAGTGAATATTTAAAAAACCAATACCACAGTGTCAAATTGCTATCATTAATATCTATTTCATCATGCAGTTGGCATTCTTCCATAAGTCCAGTAATAAAATTTAAATAATGAATAGACAGGTAGAATTCTAAAATCGGTTGAAGAACTTATTTTAGGTAAATAAATAATGTGTTACTGCAATGTGATGGGAAAATAAATAATGTGTTAATGTAATGTGAAGAAAGAAACTTTATTTGGAACTGTGTTTTGCTGAATATGCTAGCTTTCACTTCATTAATTTGTAATCTTTGTTCGGCTGAAAAATGTGATGAAATAAACAGTGAAATTTAGTGACATATGTTTGCTACCAACATAAATTACACCTAATAGCACGCAGTGGGATTAGATAGTCTCTCCAGCCAGGTTGTAGAAGAATTAGTCTAAACACCCAAAGGTAAAATCTACCCAGAAGCAAGAATTTTAAAGTGAAAGAATCACCTAATTAGGCTAATAGTGACAATTATGTGTGAGTGAATAGGACATTTAATCTAATTTTCTGTTTAATATTGAGAGTGGTAGCAATTCTGAGTACACTATAAAACTTAGGAAGGTGAAAATGAAACATGTTCAAACTCACTGTTTGATATAACAAAATCTATAAAAGAAAACCAAGTTAGATATGCAAAATAATTTAAGATAAATGAAAATAAATGTGGCTTTGTTTTTTAAAAATTAAGATTTTTAACTATGGCTCAATAATGACCACCAAGGACACTTAAATAAAATTGCACTATTAAGCAAGAATTCATTGGTAACAGGTTAAATCAAGAAAAATGTAAGCCAATATAGTAAGGAAGAGTCAATAAAAAGAAAGTTGAATACTTTCACTTCCAGTTTTTTTCAGATATGTAAGCACAAAATAAACCTTCAATTTACACACAGTATATTATACCTTGAATTAAATAATTCTAAATTTTTTTTAATTTTGCTTTTCTAACCTAAGTTAATGTGATTAGGTTTAGAAATAAAATCTCAAATACTCCTTCATGGCAGAAAGGATTTGGAACGAAGGGAGAATATATAATTCATAAACGAAATTAAGAAATCCATGTCTGAAACTGTGTATTTTACTCCTTTGGGCAAATTGTAGATATGCCTTGATAATGATAATAAAATTATCTGAAGGAGCATATCTTTGAGATGATGCAAAAATATAGCTTCGAGGAATGATTACACATTACTTATGGCGGTCTAGCTATCTCAAGACTTCTTACATATGTAACATGGATAGGTGACTATGTATGTCTTACTGGTTATCTGAATTTTGGCTTATTACTTTTCTGCATGCCATAAATCTTTCTATAAGATATCAGGATATAAGGAACACATTTTTAGTTTTGTGACCCATAATCTTTGGCTGCTTCTCTAGCATATACAATGAAAAATTATTAAGTGGTTAACTGGTTGGGAAAAATTCATATCTTTCTTTCTTGCGTGTAAGTAGCTATAAAAATAGTAAACAATGGTTTGGGCAATCTATTGCATTTTTTCACTATAATGTGTATATCTCATAAAATATTTCAGTATAAAAATCATAGAAATATTTTCTTATATGTAGAGGGCTAAATTGGTTGCTAATAAAAAGTCTGTTCGAGTTTCTTAGCTCTTCAATTTGTAATCCTAGCCTGACATGTGATTTCAGCCCAAAAACTGAAATAAAATTTTAAAATAACAATACAAACTTATACACACACACACACACACACGCACACACATGCACACACATGTATATAAGTTTTGGTGTCCTATTATGGACACAAATATATAAAAGTAAAACATTCTATACCACATTTAGTATAGGTGATCTTCCAGACAATTAGATAATTCACATGTAAATTTCAATATTCTGTTTGAATTGTTTTTACAATTTTATGTTATTTTAGCTTACTTAGGTATGAATATTCTTACAATATACTATTACTTAGTCTTAAAGTTTTCTTTTTTAGGGCCAATTTATGTTGAATTAAGCTAATATTTGAAAATAATGTCAATGTAGAAAAATACAATGGTTTTATGTGTTTTCTTACTTTATTAACAAAAATATAAGCACTTAGATTGATATCGAACCAAGATATTAAAAAATCTACTAAGTGATCTCACTCATAAATGAAGACAGAAAAAAAATTTATGAAATACTAATAGGAACTAACCACCACATTTCAAAATGATAAAATATTGCCAAAATATCTCAATGCAGAAATGCAAAGGTTATCCAATATTAGAAAATTAGTTACATACTAACCAATTACGTGAATATAAAGTAGTTTTCACAAATGAAAAAAATGTACATAATGAATTTCAGCATCCATTTGTGATCAG
Source organism: Pan paniscus (assembly GCF_029289425.2). Classification (NCBI taxonomy): domain Eukaryota; kingdom Metazoa; phylum Chordata; class Mammalia; order Primates; family Hominidae; genus Pan; species Pan paniscus. The sequence continues at coordinate 84,418,204 of NC_085926.1, read as the reverse complement.
AAATAATGAGATAAGAGTAAGAATAGATTGGTGTTTTATTACTATTAAAAAAAAGTTAGCTTTATAGTAATTGATGTAAGAAACACATTGTAGTCAGGAACAATACAATGATCCCCATTTTTACCAATGTTTTAAAATATTGTTAAAAAAATGCTAGCCAAATCAATTATGTATAAGAAAATAGTAAGTAGTATATAAGTGGGATGGGTAGAAAACATAATTGTTTAGAAATTGTATAATTGTATCGCTGAAAATGTTTGAAGATAGTAACAGAATTTAGGAATATAGGTCAAGTTCAAAAGTAATGAAGTCACTATATATGATCAGTGTTTAAAATGAAAATATAAAGGAGTGGTTAAACTTCTAGTAATAATGGACAAGGTTAAGACAGACTAATCCTGAGAACAACTATTAAAGCTTGAAAAAAATATGACATATATGATTGAAGACAGCACAGAACTAGCAAGATAATGAGGAATAATGGACTTATGTTCAGGGAAAGGAAACCCAGCAAGATAATCTGAGCATTTGAAACCACCTTGAGAACTTTTTGTGTTGGGGAGGGAGAGGGGTGAACAGGGAGCAGTTGGTGAAGTGTTGACCCTCTTCTGATAACAATGCCTGTGAAAGCATAGAATAAAACAAAAGGAAACACATCACCTTACAATACAGTCCTAATGTTATTTTTTAAATCATAATCAATGATATATGTGAGGTTTTTTTTTTTAAAAAAAAAAACACATTCCGTAAAAATAAAACATCAAAATAAAAGCTAGCTTAATTTCAAAGTAGTGATGAATTACAACTAACTCAAGGACTAGCCGACTTTATAAAAACAAAACAAAACAAAACAACCACCACCAACAAAAAAATAAGTGAACTGATGGAAAAACTTACACTACAAAACATTAATCAACTGAGAGATAATGCAATATATTAATAACAGATGAAGTAGATTTCAAGAGTATAACTGATTTTCTATAGAAAAGAGGGACATTTCCTGATGATAAAATAGTGGCTCTACCAGAGAAATATAGCAATCCTAAACTGCCAAGCTACTAATAACCCCAAAATATATAAAGAACAAAATGACAGAACTAAAACGAAAATGAAACAAATCCACCATGGCAATGGAACATTTCTCTGCACCACTTTCAGTAATTTATATAAGTAGCAGCAAGGAAAAGACACAACACTCATTTTTTAAAATGAGTAGAATACTTGAGCAGGAACTATAAAACTGAGGGCATTAAATGACCAATAAGCACATGAAAGGTTCTTAGCCTCATTGGTATATGATAAATGCAAATTAATAGCCTATGTATTAATACTACTACTTCTTACCCATCTAAAAGGGAAAAAAAATGCTAAAGACTTAACCATCCCAAGTGTTAGGGAGGACATAAAACACTCAAATTTTCTTAACTGCCTGAGAAGTATAAACAGCTGCAACTACATCAGGAAATTATTTAAGAGTATTTACTAAATGTTAAAGTACACATGCCCCATAAGCCAGTATTTCACTTGTAGGAAGGCTTAAACAGATATATGTACATAAGTGCACTAAAAGACGTGTACACAGCATTTCAAAGTGATGTTATTTGTTATAGTTTCAAGCTGCAAACGGTTTAAATGTACATCAACAGAACGATAAAGTAATAAATGAGCCACTGCTTCAATAATAAAGGTGAATCTTACATATGAACTATTGCACAAAAGAAAAACACAAGAAGTAAAATATGAATGTTTATATTTATATAAAATTCAAAAACAGGACAAGGTAGTGTATGGCATTACAAGTCAGAATAATGTTTCTTTTGAGAAAAGAGGATTCAAGAGCTGAATATTTTTGACATGTTTATCAATATTCATCTATGTTTAATTGTGAACTGCTTTATAATTATATAACCTTTCTTTAGCCACAGAACTCGTATAGATTTACAAATTTAATTACTGTTTTAGTGTTTAGTTCAACTTACAAAAAGCATTTCATTTATTGGGACATTTCAAATTGACTTTCCATCTTTACTATGTACACACAATTATCAAGTACCTACTGTGTATAAAGCCCAGTTCTAGCACTGACGATGGTTATTTTTCCAATGAACAATTTCAGAGGGGTGATTTAAAAACGTCGATTTCTGCCTGTGGTCTGTGATACAGTATTTTTTCCTGACTAACTATGAGCTCCTGGCTCTTCTGCTTTCATTGATTATCTAGCATCCTTGAACGAAGACTAATGATCAAATAAGAAAGGCAAAATGGACAAACAGGGAGAAAACTAGGTAAAGGAAAAGCCTACATGTCTTATGTCAGAATTACTCTCCCAATCTAGTTCTAGATGGTGTCTATGAAGCACGTGAAAGCACGATTGTCAGCATGTGCTGATTCAGTTGTATCCCTGATTACAAGAATAAAAGCATGCAGTTAAGAAAGGTTATGCCCTGGAGATTCTGTTTAAAGATTGGCTATTCCTTGCCCTAGATTTCAAGACTTAAAACTGAACTTGAAATTTAAGTAATGGCAAATGTACAAAAATTAAATTTTGGAACAGGCAAAATACACTATATATGTATTTGCTTTATCAGTAGTGGTAGTCAATAAAATATCATCTGAATAGGATCCATGTGGAAATAGCCACTAAACAATAAAAGCACCATGTAAGACACTATTTTGTCTAAAATGTTATTTCAGTATAAAAGTTTCCTAGGACCAAATGCCTAGTATGCTTTTGAGTGAAATGTTATGCTTCACATTCTTGTTTTTCTATTGTAATGAATAGTTATCCCACATAAGATCGTAAAACTGGCATCTGTAAAGATTTTACAATTGATACTGGAAGTAATGAAACACTGTTTTCTTTCTAAAGAATGTAAATGTAAAAATCACATTCTCTGGTATTGTAATTTCTTTATTCAACAAATATGTAATCGAATCTTGCCATGAGCTAGAGAAAGCTTAAATTTCATTGTAGTGGATGTTTTTAAAATAAAGATTTAACAAATATTAACAAGAAGTATTAGACATATTACTTACATAAATTGATATAGTGTATTTTGCTATCAACTCAAGGTATTTCAGTGTTTACATGTCTAAAGATGACAAAACTAACTAAGATAAAACACTGTGATACTTTCTGTTATATGCAGGTATTTTGTATATGTCTGTATATAAAATATATGTATGCATCAGCAATTGATTTTTGAATAAGTTTTGATAGCAGCAAAATATTTTTAAGGCCACTGGAAGCAATCCAACTTTACAATACTTGAGCACAACATTGAGAAGACAATGAATTCAAATTGATTTGGTTATTTAGAAAGCCTTTAATTCCTATAAGAGAAATCAAGAATTGATTGTAACTACCTGAAAATCACTCTCAGTTTCTAAGTTAATGAAACGATGAATCAGCAATATTTTATAGACACATGGAGATGGAGAATTATAGTGTTAGTGCACAGCAGAATAGGAGAGACTGAGAATTCTTATGATACAGATTGAAATTATGTGAGCAGTTGGAGCTCCTCAAAGAAGAATGAAATAAGGAGAAAAAGACCAAGGACTGGATCTACATGAAGACATATCTAGAGAAAAGTAAATCCTTTTGTTTGCAATTCGCATTTCTCAAGAGAGCATAATGTGGGACATCAGGTAGATTTTCTCACTCTCCTGGTTAGTAAAATATGTTTCCTCCTCTGCTCCAAGGATTGAATAAAGTATGTAGTATACAGAAAAATAAAGTAGATGAGTCATTTATTCTTCACGATCACTTTCTTAATTTGTAAAATGTAATTGATGATTATATCAAATTGGAGCTAGTCTGTTCCCTAAAAATATATAAGGCAATAGTCAATAAAATTTTTTTCACTGATTAAGAGGTTCATATAAACATTCTTCTAATTAGAAATTACTCATAAGTAAAAATGACACTTGAAGAATTCTTCATTTGTAATCTTGTTATGAACCCAAATTTACAGAGGTATATCACCTGAATAGGATCCAAATATGTTAAATCATCACTTAAAGACATTCCTGGGGCAGATGTGGCATTTGAGAAATTGCAGCATGACTTGCTTTTGGAACCTGCCACATTTGATTTTTAGTCTTCGTTAACTGGTTTTTCTATGGAATTAAAGAATATGAAATATAATCTTAATTTAATGATGGTAAGATTTTTTAAAGGAAATGTTTAATAGGCACCCTACTGAATTCCTGCATTGAGAAAAGGAAGCAATGGATCACTTTTAAAAGGTTATTTAAGCTTTTAAAACTCACTCTCTCAATTAAAGAACAGTCATTCACTTGAGCTTTTACTCTTTCCAGTAAGGCATATTTATATCATTTTATGGTTAAACTTAAATGTTTTAATGTGATCTTCTTTCACTTCAAAAAAAGAGTAGATGACAGAACAATGTATATGGGGAAGTTTTTTAGGGTGCTTTTCCAAATTTTTTTTTTTTTTTTTGAGACTGAGCCTCACTCTGTTGCCCAAGTTGGAGCGCAGTGGCACTATCTTGGCTCACTGCAACCTCCGCCTCCCCGGTTCAAGTGATTCTCATCCCTCAGCCTCCTGAGTAGCTGTGATTACAGGCGCCTGCCACCACACCTGGCAAATTATTGTATTTTTAGTAGAGATGGGGTTTCACCATGTTGGCCAGGCTGGTCTCGAACTCCTGACCTCAAGTGATCTCCCCGCCTTGGCCTCCCAAAGTGCTAAGATTACAAGCATAAGCCACTGCAGCCAGGCCTTTTCAAAATAATTTAATGAAATATAAAGTATTCTACCAGAAGTATTTTTAATTTCAACTCTTCATATATTATTAGAAATATATTGTTTAAAGATAACATATTTTACATTACAGTAAATTGTAATTATAATACAATATCATATATTATATGAAAGATATTGTGAAAATATACAATTCTCACAGAAATTCTAATGTAAATTTAGTTGTATAAGACTTGAATTTATAAATTTAACTTTACAATTGAACACATTACTACGTGACTTTATGACATCTGATATTACGGTGGTAATACATTTTTCTTAATATTTTAATAAAAAATAATATCATGGCTTTCTCACTACTTTGATCTTTTTAGGAATACAACACAAATTTTACCATTTAGATAAAATAAATAACTACTATATTTTCAACATGTATATCCAGTAGTGACATATTTCAGTAATGTGGTATAGAATTAATATTTTTGCAAACATAATTTTCTGGGTTTATTTCTATAAGCTATTAATTTGTGTTGCATTCTTCTCAAAAGAAAATCCCCAGAGTCTATAATTTACTCAGATTTTTATTTCATGAATGACCGCATTGTCTAAGCTATTTAAAATACAAGTAGGCCAGGCATGGTGGCTCATGCCTGTAATCCCAGCACTTTGGGAGGCCTAGGCGGGAGGACCACCTGAGGTCAGGAGTTCGAGACCAGCCTGGCCAACCTCGTGTAACCCCATCTCTACTACAAACATAAAAATTAGTTGGGCGTAGTGGCAGGCGCCTGTAATCCCAGCTACTCCGGAGGCTGAGGCAGGAGAATCACTTGAACCCGGGAGACGGAGGTTGCAGTGAGCTGAGATTGTGCCACTGGGCCATTGTTGACTGGGCAACAAGTGCAAAACTCCGTCTCAAAAAATAATAAAATAAATAAAATAAAATAAGGCAAGACGCGGTGGCTCACGCCTGTAATCCCAGCATTTTAGGAGGCTGAGGCGGGTGGATCACCTGAGGTCAGGAGTTCCAGCCCAGTCTAACCAACAAGGTGAAACACTGTCTCTACTAAAAATAAAATAAATAAATAAATAAATAAATAAATAAATAAATAAATAAGCCAGGAGTGGTGGCGGGCGCTTGTAGTCCCAGCTACTCCGGAGGCTGAGGCAGGAGAATGGCGTGAACCCGGGAGGCGGGGCTTGCAGTGAGGGGAGATCGCGGTACTGCACTCCAGCCTGGGGACAGAGCCAGTCTCCATCTCAAACAAATAAATACATAAATGAAATAAAATAAAAATACAAGTAGATTTCATTCCTTACGGAGCATGTATTAGGGTTCTGTAAAGGGACAGAATTAATAAGACATATGTATATATGAAATGGAGTTTATTAAGGAGAATTGACTCACAGGATCACAAGGTGAAGTCCCACGTCTGCAAGTTGAGGAGCAATTAAGCCAGTAGTGGCTCAGTCGGAGTCTCAACCTCGACAGTAAGGAAGCCGGCAGTACAGCCTTTATTTTGTGTCAAAGGACCGAGAGCCCCTGGCAAACCACTGGTGTAAGTCCAAGAGTCCAAAAGCCAAAGAACGTAAGAGTCTGATGTATGAGAACTGGAAGCATCCAGTGAAGGAGAAAGATGAAGGCCAGAAGGCTCAACAAGTAAGCTTCTCTCACCTCCTTCTGCCTGCTATTTCTAGTCGTGCTGGCGGCGGATTGGATAGTGCCCGCCCACACTGTGGGTGGGTCTTCCTGAGGGTGGGTCTTCCTCTCCCAGTCCACTGACTCAAATGTTAATCTCTTCTAATAACACCCAGAAACACCCAGGTACGCCCAGAAACAATACTTTGCGTCCTTCAGTCCAATCAAATTGACAATATTAACCATCGCAGAACATTTATTCAGTTTTTATTTGATTGGCAGAGGCATGCAGAAGATTAAGTAAATCTGTTTTCTGTACCAGTCAGTGTTGATATACACTTCATTTTGTAAGACACACCTGCAAAAGATCACTTTAAAATCTATGTGAAAGATTTATAGGGGGAAAAAAAAAAAACAAAACCTCACAATGCCACTGACAAATGAAGATCAAACAAATCAGCAAATCAATTTCCTAAAAGTGAGAAATACGTTGCTTTTTTACAAGCTCTCACTCATGCTGACTGCAAATAAATTAAAAGCCTTGTGATATCACCTTGACCTACAATCCAGTAGCTGTATCCACTGAACATTCTGCATTACAATTGGTGATTTATTTTGTGTTAATTATACCATTTCTTTTGAAACTTTATTCTAAAATCTTAATTTTTCATTCCATTTTAAAACTGCTCCCAGGTGAATCCTCAAGGATATGCACATTAGAATGCATTTGGAATTTTTGAAGGAAACAAATTACTTTTCTTCTACTGATAAGAGAGTTATTTTCTTATATAAAACAGGAAGTCCTAGTAAGAAATTGAGTTTGTATTAATAATTTTTAGTGTTTCCTTCTGTTTAAACATATCCCTTTTCCTCACTTTGGTAATGGAGACACCCTTGTAACTGCCCATATATCTCAAATTCAGACTCCTAGTCTCTCTCAACGTGCCCTTGCATTTGTGTTTGTCCTACTGACTGTGCATGTGCTGTAAATGTTGGCCTTTAGCACAAATCCATCCTCTAGTCTCCGTGGATTTCTCTGACTACTGATTCTTAGCCTCAGAAGACTCAACACTGACATCCATAAAAGTCATTCTGCCCTTCACCAGACAGCATGGCTGCTGGTGTGCCCGACATTTGCTTATTTATGAATTAAAGGCAAATCTAAATAATAGTCCCATGGTTCAAAATAATAGTCCCATGGGTTCAAAATAATTCAACCTATATAATATATATAGGTTTACATATTATCTATGTATAGGTCATATATAAACTATGTTATCTATACATAGGTTATCTATACATAAACCTATATATATAAACCAATATAGCTATATCTATGTTTTTATTTATATATAAACCTATATATATGTTTGTATTCCAATTATTTTGAACCATGTGACTATTATTTATATTTTCCTTTAATTCATAAATAAGCAAATGTTAGGCACATCAGTAGACATGCTTCCTGGTCAGTATAAACCAATAAGATGAAAATGTCTTAGATACAGGTAATAAAAAAATTGATTTCTGAAATGAGTTTTTAGTAAAATTTTCATTTGTTTTTATTTTTAAACTTGATTTTGCATTTTCAGAGCACTGTGATTAATATTTAAGTTCTAATATTTAGGAATCATGTCTGAGTTCAAGTTCTACATTCACTTCTTTGGATTGTGTCTCCCTTGAGAGCAAATTAAATTGTATGCGAGTTAGATATCACCTGTAAAATGGGTCCTTCATCTTTACCTTAATACATTGTATAACTTTATGCACTATAAATTATGTAGCAGGTTGTTTGGCAACCAAAAATAGTTAGCCATTTATATAATGGTGATATAGTGTTAAAGACTTTATTCATAATTTAAATTATTTACATATATTAGTGTAAAACATTTTCCCTTTAGCAAGATGTAGATTGTCTACATGGAGTGTTTCTAAGACTCTATATTGTAAACTCAGACACTGGGGGAAAAAGGGTTCCCTTATGCTTTTCTTTGAGAAAAAGACAATAGTCAACTAACGAAGACTTAAGGTAAAATAATGAGGGCTTTCACAACGAAGAAATGAGAATTAGAAAATGCAATACTAGGAACTGGATTTTTAAATGTTACTTATAATAAACAGGTTTTGTAGATTTGATTCTATTAAAAGAAGGGAATAAAGAATATAAAAACAAGTATCTTTCAAACTGAGAAAAATAATATGAAATGAAAGCAGTAAAAATGTAGGAATTAAGCAAATTTCTATGTTTGTCTCTGATCATTATGAATGTAACTGGATAATGTGATTTATAATAAAATCTGTAAGTGATTATACTTATTATACTATATATGATTGCACATATATAGCATGGAAGCAATGAAATATTTCAAATAAATTGTTAAGAAAATAAGCAAAAATATTTCAGTATCACTATTATCAGAGTACAGTAGTAAACGTGATTAGAGGAATATGTTGAGAAGTTTAATTAGTAAAAAACTAAAATTTCTAAGAATAGACCATTTGCTTCAAGTTCATGACACTTATCATATTGTGGCCTTCAATAGGCTTCTTTTGCTGATGTCAGTATAAGAAGGTTGATGAGCTGATGAACTAGATACCCTGATTTACATTTTTATTGTTACAGCCTCTGCAGTATTGTCTAGAACATCAGGTGGTTGGGAGGTCTTTTAATATCCCCACAACCTCCTATCTCTTCCCCGTTCTACTGTTTTACTATTTATTTTGGTCAATGCTTTTGTGGGATAAATTTCTTTAAAACACAATTCAACTTAATAACACAGTTCAAGCTTTTCTCCTTATTAATACTTTACCTGACTCTATTCAAGAAGCTTGGACAACATATTCTTAGGCAGAATTCTATCACTGCATTTATAATAGTTATTTATATGCCAAAATCTTCTTAAAACTGTGTGATTATTAACAATAGAGCCTAGAGAATGTTTTCATCTTTGTATTTCCAGGGTCTGTCTCAATATCGAAGTCACTAAAGTATCTCAACATGTATGTGTGTGTGTGTGAATCAATAAATTAGTGGTTCAATGATAACATAAGGAAATGATCCATTCATTTATACAACAAATATTTTCATAGTCCCTATCACACTGCATTGTTCTATGTCCTGTGGATATTGTGGTGGGTAAGACTAAGAAGGTCTGGTACATAGAATTTATGGTCGAGGATTTTCTGACCCCAGTCCTCATGTATTTTTTAATATCCTAGTTCTCTTTGAGCTCACTTTCCCATGAGTTGTCCTGGTTTAACCTTGAAAACATACAGCAACACACACATACACACATACACACATGCCAACACACAGAGTCAAAAATACAGTTACAGTACTCAAAATTGGTCAGGTTTTCATTGTTTTGAATTAATTGCTCTGGTAAAATAAAATAACTGAAGAAAAAATAGACAAAAGTTTTATCTTGGCTTAAACTTTGTTTCTTAATATTTTTGAATAATTTGAAGGTAGGTAACTTTCAGTCCATTTTATTTTCCTTCTTTATCTGCTATAACATTCCTACTGTATTCTTACACCGATATTCATAAAGGATTTAGCCACTTCATTGCATAAGCACTTTGAGTTTTAAAGTACAGATAATATATATGAAGCATTTGAAAAAACTCACATTCACTTGCTTCAATTACTTTAAATGTCAAAAGCTCTATGCTTAAATGAACAATACCTGCCTCTTCAATTAGGATAGAACTTGACAGAAGTAGAATAAAAGTTTTAATGTTGATCTGCTGGCAGGAGGATGGGGTGGAACTATTAGAATGAAACTTCAGTTTTAATTATTCAAGTATTAAATTTGAATTCAAGGATACACCAAAGCAAAATTATCGTTTTCAAATGAGAAATACATAGCATAGGCATAATTTTGGGATTCTTCCATTTCTAATAATTATTGAAGCTTATAAACCAGGAGTACAAAATAGCATGGGGTCCAGACTCATTCTAATATGATAAGAAAAATAAGTAGAATAGGATAAATAAGCACTGAGGAAGATTTGAAAACAATCATACATCATATTTGTGGAACTCTAGGATCCTGAATTTGTATGACACTAGATACTTCCATTAGGATATAAGCAACAATGTGGACGCAGCTTTAATGAAAGTTAAATTTTGCACAAATAGATTTCAAATTGAGTATAATGCTAAGTTAAATCTTAGTGGTAATAATTAGATGCTGAAAATAATTGAGAAGCATTTCATCTAAATCAGTTCTCCAGAAAATACATTGAAAATGGAAACAGGATTGAAGAATACCTCAAGCCTCCTGAATTAGATAAGGCTCTAATTGCACATAATTGTGTAGTATAATCAAACCCATGTGTTTTATTTTGTTTTGTATTTTTTATACCAAGAACCAAAACACACTAAGGATCGGCTATGCTGGTTTCAGAGGTTCACATTCTTGGCGTGATGGTGTTTTCAAATACTCAAGTGTGGGACATAAACAGAATATGAAGAATGGGGGTGGGGAATGGGGGCACATTCTTATGACTTTGGGGCAAATTGTGTGCAAATATCTTTAGACATTCAGAACGAGGTAAAAAATCAGAAAACTTATTACAAGCAATCTAATATCTCTTTCATTTTGTAAGGGCTGGCAACTTAAATTGACTGGAAATATTTCTTATTCCTGTGGCAGGGGGCAGGAGCTTATACAAAAACAGAAATGCAAAAACATTTGTATATTATTTCAAAATCCTATTGCTTTACTATTTAGCTAGGTGAGTGGTTCTCAGTTTCATATAAGCTTTGCCTAGTTTAGTGCAAGCAAAGTTGGACAAAGCCTTGCTTCAAGCAGGCCACTTTCTTTTTTGGGCTTCACTGATGTAATAGGAAGCCAAGGAAATCCCTTCTGCATTCAGGTGTATGTGTGCAGCCTGAGAGTCAAGATCAGTGAGGCCCTGCAGGGGTGCTAACACCCTTTATGAATAAACGTTTACGGATAAACGTTTTCCTCCTTTCTTTGGATGAGCAGCTTCATAAAACTGATCATAAGGCTCTGGCGGAATGGAAAATCATTCGCTATTAGAAATGCCAACTTAATATCAGGTTTTTTTACTGACACTCTCACTATTTTTGCGTACATCTCCTGCTCTATATTCCTGCTTTGTGGGATAACATTTCTAAATAAACTACTGCAGACAAGTGTTTCTCCTTAGAGCCTAATTTTAGGGAAGTCAGACTAAGAAAACAGCCTCATTAATGGCATTTTTAGTTATGCATAAGTAAAGAGAACATTTCCTGTTTGGAAAAAAGAGAGAGAGAGACAGAGAGAGAGAGAGAGAGAGAGACAGAGAGAGAGGGAGAGGGAACACCAAGAAGGTAAATGATGCATAAAGGTGCTTTGGGTTGTTTGGGGGGAAATCGTTAAGTATCTGACGTGGACAACGAAGGACAAATCAGGACACATAGTTACTGTCTATCTCTCCAGACGAAACTGACCTTCCCAAGATGGTCACAGGATGGCTCATAAATTGATATACTTATTTTATTTAATGATAATTTTGGTAGGACTAATGAGAGCCACCTTTTCAAGAGATAGTTTAGGACACTTGGGTAAAGATAAGGTTGCCTTGTCTTATTGCACAGGTGAGATGTTTGGCCGAAAATTGTGAAGCATTCATTTTGCCATTCTCTGCTTGGACCATAGCAAGGCTTGTGAACTACACTGTTCAGTTTGGTAGCCACTAGCCACACATGCCTGTGAGCACTTGAAACATGGTGAGTTCAAATTCAAACATGCTCAGGGTATAAGACTACAAATTGGAATTAGAATTAAAAATAACAAAGTATATCATTAATATTTTTCATGTTCATTACATGTTGAAATGATGACATTGGAGGACTATAATAGGTAAGATAAAATACATTATAGAAATTAATTCAGAGTTTATTTTTGCTTTTATAAATGTGGCTATTAAAATTTTTTAAGTTACTGCCTGGCTCTCGTATTGATTCTGGACAGAGATTTTTCTATGAGATGTATTTTAAAGCACTCGGGATGAAGGTCTTCACGTTTTTGATTTTCTTTCAGATATTTCAAAGGAAAAGAATGTGTATGTGTATTTAGAAAAATATAATTACAGAACAATATTGGTGAATCTTAGTTCACCAATTGGGCACATTTTCAACACTAAGTTTGGCATTCCTCAAAATAAAAATGTAGAAAACATTTTTAAATGCAAACTTTAAAAAATCAAAATAAGAAAAAGGAATATAGGAAGAAATGTAGAACCAATGACAAGCATTAGATAAGACACTGTAAAATGTTAATGTGAAACCCAATGAAAGGAACAAGGTCCTGTGGCTTGAGAGCACTGTGGTCTCCCTCCGTTGTTATCACCTAAGATTTTACCATAGAATCTCTACAGTACGTTTATTAAAAGCCAAATAGAAGGAAGTTATGACATTTAAAATCCTGAATGTCATTTTTGGAAGATATTTACATGGTAACTAAAGTGTTAGTTAATTAATATCTAATTAGTTTCCGCAGTTTGTGTACCTGAAAGTTGTCTCTTCTAGATATATACCCACTGAAACAAAAAGGTGTTCCCTTTGTTATTAATAATTCCCTCATTTTTAACATTTATATTTCAAATATGATATTTGAGCATGTATGGCTTTAAATGTGCATGGAAAATTTTCATATATTAAGTTGTCAGAAAAAACAGTAAGATGCAAAACAAAATTATCTCAAATGTCACTAGAGAATCAATTCTTCAAGGTTACATAGAAGATGTATAGCAATTATTTTAAAACATTTCTTTTTTCTATTAGATAAAATATAACATTTTATGTTTATTTGATAGATGTAGCAAATAGCTAATTTATTTAATTACATTCATTATCTTATTATCTTAGTTATTTCAGCCCCCTTCACTTTTCAGGTCTTTTTAAAAAATGTAGGAAAAACGTGTATTTATTTCAAAGACAATGTATAAAATATACAGTGTTGGCAATAAATAAGAAAACATTGAAAAACAAAACTAAATATGAGTTAATACTTAAGAAAATAATGTGGAAATAACTCTTTTTCATAGAAGTGTGCTGTCTAATGGACAAATATAGAAGTAATATAAGTATGAATTAGAAATCTTCAGTATGTATCTATATAAAATCTGTAATAAAATCATTTCTTTCTCTTTAGTCCTCTGTCCTCCCAGTACCAATCCAATCATCAATCTGTAAATAATTAGTCTTAACTGCTATTTTTATGTCCTCCATGAGTTTATCTATGTTTATATAAGCAAATATGAAGAAAGTATCTTCCCCTATTTTACACAAAATATAATACTCTGTGATATATTTAAGATATCTCCTTTTTAGTACACGGAAAGATTTATCTTTCTCCACGCTATTGTGTTAAATGAAAGTACTCTCCTTTTTAACTTGATCAAGTTGATTTTTTTATAATTTGTCATTACAGTTGTTTCAAATAGTAAAATTTGTACACATCATATTTCTTTCATGTTTCTATGTATCTATAAAACAAATTCCTTTATGAAATTGCAGAGTTAAAGGTATGAGTAATTTTAAATTTAATAGGTATTTCTAAGTTGTCTTAATTTGGAGTATAACTATTTACATTCTGATCAGCTATAAATTGTCCATTTCCAAACACCTCATCAACTGACTGTGTTTACAAACTTGGATTTTTGCCAAACTGAAAGGTAAAAGTAGTGTCTCAATATCATTTTAATTTGTATTTCTCTTAAGAAGAATAAAGATAGGCATATTTTCATGATTTTAAGAACAAAGTGAACTTATTTGTTTGAAACATTCATTTTTGTACTATTCATTTCTTTTATTCATATTTATCTAAATTAATAGTAGAATATGTAGTGTGGAGATTTGTCTATATTTGTGGATGGCATTGTTAATAATTTTACCTGTTTGTCATTCACATTCTTACTTTATTCATTTTCTTATTCAGCAATTATGTTTTTTTAACTCATCATAGTTACAGCAGCTTTGCTTAATCTAGGTTTATAAAATATTTTCCTCCATGTTTTCTAATATTTTAATGCTAATGATTTTCATTTACATCACTTCACTCATCCATTTGTAATTTATCCACAAATATGAGGTGAAATATATCAATTTTTATTTTGTGTTTTTGTTTGTTTTGTGGATAGCTACTCGGGATTACAAGTAGGATTCATTGAATGTTCCATCTTTTTCTCCACTGATTTCACATCCCAGTTTTATTAGTTAATTTGCATTTGGTCTATTTTGAACTTTATATTGTTTTTTAATGTATGAAGCTATTCATGAAATATTAGCATGCTGATTTAATACTTAAGTCTTGATAAAATGATTTAATATCTGGTACAAAAAATCCTCTATCATTCACTTTTTTATTCAGAGATTTTTTTCCATGATTTACACTTTGTTATTTTTGTATGTAAATATTAACTTCAAATAATTCAATTCTAAAAAAATCCATTTGTATTTTTATAGGGATATTAAATATTTAAATGAATTTACAGAGAAAATAACAGTGGATATTTTGCCTTGAATTAATTAAATGGAGTTTATCTGGATTTATTTTTTTATTTGCTCAATATTTGTGTGTGTGTGTGTGTGTGTGTGTGTGTGTTGGGGTATTTGTTTTCTAAATGTGTCTATTAAAGTTTACTTCTACAAAAATAAGATAATATAGATCTTATATTTATAGATAATTTTATTTCTAAGTATATTATCTTTGGCTAGTGCTATAAGAGGTGCATTTTCATATGCTCTATTTTGAAACACATGTAGATTACAATTTAAGTATAAAAATTATTTTTCTTATTTAGTTTTATAGTTGTATCTCTTTTTATTTTCCAGCGATACTTCTTTTTTTTTTCCCAATGGGTCATTTATTTGCCTTTATGTTTTTTCTAATTTCCTTACTTCAAAATTATTTCTCTTAATAATTTATTTGTTGATAAAAGTTGGTGAATGTTGTAAGTGTCATTTTAGTGCCTATGGAGATAATTGCAAATAGCAGGCCTACAGCCCCTCCCTCTCTACTAGGACCCCACAGAGGTATAAATTATTCCAATCAAATACCCTCAAAAAGAAGCTAATGACCACTACACAGTCCTCCTGGTGAAAATGCTAATGCTATTTGCTAGCAAAAAGACTATGAAGGATATTTTTCAATCAAATGTTTTTAGTAGGACACACCACATTTTTCCAGATTATTTATAATAAATAAGTCTGGGATATATGAATTTATGGAGCCTTGTGGTTTTGAAAGTCATGTAAGCTGTTCAATTAATGGGATTATGAAAAGGAGAATTTCATAAATGAAAATGACTCCTTTGTGTGATTAATGTCTCCACATATATTACTCAATAAAATCCTGTCTGTTCAAGCTGAAACAAAAATACATGCTCCTAGAAGAAAAGGGACATTTTATGGAACCCAGTCTGATAACCTCATATTTCTCCAAAATGTATATGTTTTAGCTCCTGAGCATAGCAGTTCCCTGAATGCTTTGAAACATGGAATATTTTTGCATGATTTGTATAGTCCGTGTTCTCAATGCAACATTTTGTGTTATAACAGCATCTATGAAATGATCGCACAATTTGTCTCCATGTATCTAATGACACATTATATTAATAGATTTCCTCATATTAAACTATGCTTCTATTCCTGGAATAATTCATGCTTACCTAATGCATTATTTTTAATGTGCTATTAAATTTCTATACTAAAATTTATTTAGGAATTAAAAAACCATTTATTAGTGACAGTGTGGTTTTCTATTTTGTATAATCTTTGTGAAGTATAAAATCAGTGATTTATGAAAGTTTGTTTTTATAAATCATCTAGAAATATTTCATCTTTTTATATTCTCTTAACAGTTTATGTTGCATAAAAATTCTTTAGTTGAAAAGGATGTGTTATCCCGTGGATTTGACTGGGCTAGGTGCTTTTTGAGGAGTATATGTTCTTTGGTAACAGTCTCATTCTGCAGAAAAGCTAGTGTGTTTATCTCTTATATATCTTATATGATATATCTTGATATCTATTTACCTAGGTATTTAAGAAGTCTATTTGCATACAAAAAATTAGATTTGTGAACGTTCCTTGTGATTATTTCCTCAAAATAATTTGTGTTTTTGAGCTCACTCCATGTTTGTCTTCATTAGGGTGGCTAGTGAATTATTATATCATTTTATATATACACAAAAGTATCTCTCTCATATGTGTTTGTGTATATATATACGTGTGTGTGTATGTGTGTGTATATATATATATATATACATGTATATATATATTTACCTCTCTCCGAAAGATCAGTTGCTGTTTATATCTGTTATTTTAAAATTTTTCTTTAATTCATTTTATTTGCTTGCTGTTTTGCATATTTTTTTATCTTATTGAGTTGGATAATTTTTTGTATTGTTTTTGGTCTTTATTTTTTTAATCACTTATTACTACAGTTTTCATAAATTTCCTGTACATTTTTTTTTCATTCTTGTGCACCTTCAAATTCAATCTTTATGTTAGTGATTTTCCTGTTCTTTATTGGATACTTCTAATATTTTATCTTTTTCTGTAATTATTGTCATTATTGCTCTCCTACAAATTTTATGTTTCTGAATTTTGTTTTTTCTTTATCGAGGGAGGACTTAATTATATTTTGTTTTGCTCAGTTGTCTGTTTGATTGCAAATGTTTGATTACCGTCACTTGCTGCTTGGCAACAATTTCTAGTCAATGCTCTTCATTTGCTGGTAAAATTTGATGCTCATTTACATTCACACACGTTTTCTTATCACACTTTTGTTGATTATGGCCATGTTACTTTTATTTTCTTTTCCATGATTAAGCAAGAACAATTTTATGAAGTAGCAATTTTCAAGAGATTTCTCTGTATGCGTGTGCTGAGGCCACAGTGGCCTTGCTTGCTACTTCTTCACATCTGCAGGTAGATTTTCATTGTCTGTGATTTCTTTGGGAAATCCCCCAATTTTGCTTCCTGAAGTAAATCTGGTTCAAAAGTTCTTCTGCCGTCAGCCCTGACCATTCTGGTTTCTGCACCCATTATTGCAAATGACACGTGTATTTTGTACTATGGATGAGGTCCTTCCATTCAGAAAGTATTCAATTCCTAGTCCTCTGTGAGATATGATATAGCTGGACTCTGTCACTTACTTTCCTAATTCTGTATTTTACTTCCTTCCTCAAGATTTGAGTCACATGTCACATTATTGGTAGTCTTTTGTTTATTGTGGAGTCTGAAGATTTTATTTGTACCCTTATTACTTTTTTAGAATTGATTTTTCAGGATTTTTTTTCCTCTTTGGTTGTTGTTTTTCTTATTCTTTATCACTTTTTTGTGTTTTCTAGGCAAATAGGAGAAAGATGCTGAAATAAGCAAACTTTTTTTTACCGGAAAGTTTCTGAAATCATTGGAACACATACAAATACTTAAAAAGTAACTACACATACAACCCTTTCCATCTGTTGTAAACATAAAGGATGGAAAGAACATTCCTCAAAGCAGGAAAAAAAATGTGTTATATTAGATTGCTTAATTGTATCAGAAACTAATAATAAAATAATTTTTAAAAATAGTTGGAATTTGGTTTTAAAAATAAAAAAAATCATAAGTGAACATTTGTACTAGAGGTAACACATGCCACTCTCAGTTTCATGTACCATAACCATAAAATTCTGAAGGAAAATGTATGATTTAAAATTAAGGAATAAATTCTACTTTAGATAAGCATGAGGTGAAACTAAAGACCCATATGTTCATTTTTTAGAACTTGTGTATTATTGTTCTTCTTTCAAAGTAAAGCAAAGAAGAAAAAATACATTGTTTGTTTGCAGAATTTGTTTTTTTATATAAATTATGTTAGGTCCATTTCTACTAAGCATAAGAAACACTGACCTTTGGCAAATTCCGCTCTATGTGAAATCTGTTTTTGACCTTCTGGTATTCTACTTCCTACCTCAGCTCTGTGAGCTAATGAATACTCCCTGTGTACTTCCAGCCAGATTTGGAATGGTAAGTGGAACTATTTATTCTTTATTTACTTATTTAAATCTTTTGCCATGGATGGAATGTGGTCCCTGAGCCATCCTGCTTGATTTGTTTGTCTTATGGCACAGTGCATAAATCCTTGGGCAATAATGCTACAGAATAAATACTTTGGGTAATATAAAGAACAACATTTACTACAGTAAAAAAGGCTGTATACCACCACGTGTCAAACTGATTTTTTCTCTGTTTACATTTCAGCTATGCTTTTTGTTAAGTCAAACATCTTAATTTTTTTTTATTTCAACAATTGCAAAATAAATGAAAGAGCTGAATGCAGTATAGGAAAGCTGCTGATAATGAAATTGAGGTTGGGTTCAATTGCAAGTGTAAACCAAAAGGTTATGGAAAAAAAAATATGACTTATGATCGTTAAACTTGGCTTAATACATTCAACTGTGTTATAAAATATTGTGATTTTTCTGAAAGATCCATTTGCTGAGCAATGCTAAATCTTTAAATGAGAGCCAGTCTTAAGGCTAAATTACAAAGAGCTGAAATAAACAATATCTTCCTATTTTTTCACTGTCAGATACAGTGACTGACCATCAAAGGGTGATGATATTTGCTTTGTAAAAGATGATATTCCATGATGACAAATTTAAAACTAATGACTTCAGTGACAGGCAAATTGATTGATTGATTAAAAAAAAAGAAAAACCATAGTATCTTAGTAAAGCAAAAAACACAGGGTCTTGGGGAGCACAAGTAAGGTAGTTGTGTTCTCTGATGCTGATATATTCAGTGTGATTGCCTCATTGTGCTTTTTTTCTCGGAGTAGAAAGTTAACAGACCACATATGAAAGAGTCATTGGTAAACAAATGGAAGAGAGTGAGAGAAGGTGACTTGGTCTTTGGGTTGTTTACCTTTTAGATGCCTGGAAAATGTATGATCTACCGTACCCCAGGTGAACTTCTTGGAACAGGACACTTGGTATACTCTTCAGAGTTTAAGAGCCTGTCTGTTGGGAGAGACTTAGGGAAGAGCAGGTAAAGGAAAGCCTTTCAGTGTCTCTTCCAAGAGCAACCCTCTCTTAAAAGAAGTGTGCTGAAAGTACCCTGTACATGGAAAGTTGCAAGAAATTCAAAAGACGACCAAGCAAATAAACGAGTTTCTCCTCTTAGGCATATGCTTTTTGTGTTGGAGTGCTTGAGACAAGCCATTTTAGGGAGAAATTAAACAAGTTTTTAACATTGGAGCAAGTTGCCAAATATTACAATACAGAAGAAGGGCACACTCAAATGTCTGAGCAATAAACATTTATCAAATATAATTTACAGTGCTAGTACTGGGACTTCAAAAATTTATAATACACATCTGACCTTGTGCTATTTATCTAGTATGTGACACACGACTTATACACAAAAAGCCTATAAAAATCCAAAATAACCTACACCATCTGCCAAGCTGTCAGTTTCTGAAATCAAGGCATCTGAATTTTTGTTGCTATGAGGTATGTGTATTTTATTGTTCTAGACTGCTCAATAAAGGGAAATAAAAATGACTGCAGCAAAGTCAAGATATTTCTTAGCAGCAGTGGCAGTGTGTGCAAGTGTATGTGTGTGTGAGTGTGTGTGTGTGTGTTATACGCAAAGTTTGGCTTTATTACAGCACAAATTAGTGTATTAGGGGAATTTTAAAGGATTGAGTTTGGGAAAGATTTTTTGTGGTATGCCAAGCAATATTCATTTAATACTCTAGCAACAGATGGTTAGTGAGTGAGGCCATGATACAGCAGAAGAGCACCAATATTAGCAAGCACCACTATTATTGAAGAGGATCCTGTCAAAACTTATCCATCATTCTTCTCTGGAGAGAGACATTATTAGCATAGAATATAAGAAAATCAGCTCTAGGGAGGGAAGCATCTCTGTCTTTCAAGGATATTTGTTTATATGAAAATCTTTGAAAAAAAAGCAGTCTGGAGCAAACTAAGTATTTATTATTAGATGTACAGAAATATGAAAGACCTATGCAGAAAAGTCATTCAAAACAAGGTTCTTCTCTAATCTCTCCTATTCCCACTAATGCAGTTTATGTGTTGTTTCTACGTTCAGTTCCCCACCTCTGCCACCTTGGCAATATGGGGATTTCCTAACTCCCCATCAAATTGACAGTAAATACCAGACAGCCAGATAAACTTGAATTTCAGATAAACAACACTTTTTTTTCACATATAAGCATGTTCCATACACTATTTGGGACATACTAATGCTAAAAATTATTCTTTGCTCATTTGAAATTTAAATTTAACTAGTCTTTCTGTATTTTATTTTCTAAATCTGGCAATTTCAATGATTCTCCATGAAACAAATGAAAAATATGTTTTAGTGCCCCCGATTTCAAAAGATTCTTGCAAAACCCTGGGAGGATTGTCTATTAATCTTATATTTGCAATTTTGGATCACTGAGAGAAGTGATCCAAAGAGAACCTTCCAAATCACCCAAGCTTCTGGCAATGGAAAACCTGTATCTTCCCTAAGCCCAGTAGTATCTTTGGGTATACCTATAGTAAGTAGAAAATACGCTCTGTAGTAGATAAAAGAGAGAATCATCTGAGTGTGATCTACAGCTCATAACTTACAGATTTATTTACCATTGGACCTTTAGGACAGTTTCCTCAGGAAAAACAAGGTAAGAGGCTTAATAATATGTACCTATTTGTATGGATTATTCTACTCCTTCAGAAATCAACTCAAAGACTACATCCTATTATATTCTTACTGATATAGTTGGTTGCCCAACAAATGGTGTCTTTAAAGCCAATATGCAATACTGAATGTGGATGTCAAGCAGTGCAGCCTTTACTTGATGGCTGCAGAACTGAGAAGCAAGAACTTGGCTCACATATAAACTTTTTGACTAGTGAGGTTTGAGGGGGTTAACATACAGTTTTCTCTAACAAAGAGGTTGGGCATTTAAGGCAAGGGGAGGAATATTCATGTATTTTTCCAGAAAAGGACAGTGAGATTCTCAGAACCAGAGTGTCACCTTCCTTTTTGTCCTCTAATGACCTCTTCTGATCATTGTCATGGTGATTGTAAACTGTCATGGCACTGGTGGGAGTGCCATTTAGCATGGAAATGAGATTATAATGATGTCTGAGGGTTTTTTTTTAAGTTGTTCAGTCAGCCATCTTGGTTCTAACCAGTCCCAGCTGGTGTGATTACAAAGGGAAATTTTATATTGCCAGTGTCCTGTTTCTTAAAGAGAAGCAGAGTTACGGCAGTGCAGAAATTCAGCAATGTTATGTAGGCAATACAGTGGGTTACAATATTACCCTCATATTGCTTATTACAGAATGTAGAGATGCTGTATATTAGCATGTTTGATTATTTTTTTCCCAGTAGACGGTGAGTTTCATAGACCTTGTCTCCTTGTTCACTGCTCTATCTGCATTATCTAGCATAACACCTGAAATGTAGTAGGCTATCAAGTATTTGTTAAAAGCATAGATGGATTGAGAATATTTATTAGGTGCTATTTTGTGTTAGGCACCATGCTAGGATGCGGAACATCGATGCTAATAAAATTATACTCACAAAGTGTAAAATTAAGTCAAGGAGATATTAATAGTAAATAGTCTGGGATGATAGTCATAATGAACATAAAAACTTTGGGAACACAAGTTTAAAGGGTCAGAACAATAAACAAGAATATCTTCAATTTTTATTATCTGTTGTAAGGGAAGTTGCTTGAGTTTCCCCGTGTCTAGCCCTGTGTTTGGATCCTGCAGAGATTCTAGTTTGCAAATCTCTATCTTCAATTACGTTATCCATACATAACAAACACTGAAACTTAAGAGAACTTTTGACTAGTTATAATTGCTTTCTGACCACCTAAGACTTTTACCTTCATTAGAAATCCTTATAAAGTCATAGACTCAGACTTTACAAATCTTCTGTCCAACTGCAATCTTAGATTAAACTGAGTAATTTAGTCTACTTAAGGGAGAAGATGTTGATTCAGACCTAAAAGCTGGAGTCTGTTAATTTACCCTTGTCCTACCATCTAGATTTATGATAGATAATTGAATCAGCCTGCCAAAATTGGTACTTGCCTTTACTTCACCCACTGTAGTCCAAATCAAATACCCTAGAATCATATTTGAAAGCACCTTATAATAACTAGTGACTGAATGTAACAATTTCTCTATGCATGAATAAAAAGCACTTCTGTAAACAACACACTTAGCAATGGAATAAAACACGTGTTCATAAAAACAAATGTATCTATGGAATGCGTTAAACTTTGCACAGCAATAGCCAGTCAATTATTAACACAATTATTTTTTAATATTAATTCAATATATAATTTATTCATTTCTGGGGAACTATGACTGAATATATTATTTTAGAAATTATTCTAGGTACAGTACATATAAAAGGAATTACAACAACTTTACTTTGATATGAGATTTACTGGTACATGCCTTGAACCTAAGACACCTGGTACTTGATCACTTATTTGCTATTTGCTACTCTTTTTAAGTGAGGAATGTTTAGCACTATTTTAGCATTTTTTTTTTCAGGCTATAAAGAAATAGATGCATCTAGTCAAACTTAAAAATAGAAATAATCAGCCATAATCCATTCCTACTGAGTGAAAGACAACTTACAACTCTCAGGATTTTGATAATGATAACTTTTAACGGGATAGGCAATGGTGTGTTGGAGCTGGCTCAAACCTGTTCATGAACACCACTTGGAAAGTTACTTTTCATCTTCTTTTTCTTTTCTTTCTTTTTATATTGCTCTTACCTTTTTGTAAAGGAATTCTACAGTGTTAAGCTACTCCATTTAAAATTTTCTAATTTATCTGACCATTGCTTTCTCATTGAAAATGTCATGATGAATGTTTATTCCAGTAATGTTGACTTTAGCACAACCATAGTTTCCATATTGAATAAACATAATGCTTTGACCTCCAATTTGATTACAAAAATATGTAATATATAATATATAATAATATATAATATACAATGCATTACTCCACTCTGCCTTTAAAGTTTGACATTCAAATTTCACTTTTTCTTCTTACCTCTTTTTGACATGTTGGTCATGCACTGTTAAAAAAAATAACATAAAATGTATTATGATGATACCCATAGTGCTGGAAACTGTTAATTTATAATTGTATCACTGCAATTTATAGTGAGCTGAACAGTAGTGGGAATTGACAAGAGGAACAGATGTTCTCTGTTGCAACAACTCAACACGGATATAGTGGCAAAGCAGCCATGGAAGACATGTAAACAAATGAATATATTGTGTTACCATAAAACTTTATTTATAGACATTGAAATTTGAATTGTATATAATTTTCACATGTCATCAAACATTATATTTTGTGGAATTTTTAAAAACATTTTAAAATGTAAAAACCATCCTTAGAATGGAAGCCATGCAAAAACAGGCTGAGGGTCAGATTTAGTTTGCTAACTCCTATGTAGATCCATCTGCTTTTGTGTTTCTGATAAATGTTTAGTACTACATCAACTTTCAATTTAGTTAACTTTTTTTGATCACTTTCCACTGCAATTAATTTTAATATATTTGGAAAAGTTAGAAGCTGATCAATCTCACCATCGTAACGGTACCTGTGGTGGAATGGAGAAGGTCTCTGTGTACTCCACTCAGAGAGTCAGAAGCCATGCATTAAAAAGTTGGTTTCATTGTGCATTAGATCATTCTTTCTGTACCCACGGATACTTTTCAAAGGAGTTCTGAGTGCACATTATATTGGTAGAAGTGTGGAAAACTAGCTAAGAATTAACTGACATATCACCTTTCCATGGTTATCGACATTTACGCTTAACTCTCTTGGGAATCTTATGAGAGAGTGGGCTGCTTGAAAATACCAAACATATTATAAAAGGGTCTGCTTTCTCAGTGTAAATAGGTCTCTATTTCCTTAGGTAGACTGTAAAAATGCTTCAATTTCCAATCTTTCCCAGTCTTCATAACCTTTACTCTGTAGCTTAGACTATAGGCTCAATTATGTGATCTGTGTTGGTCAATGGGATGCTAGTAAGCATGATTCAGATGGAGGCTTAAAAAACGCCTGTGCAATTGGACTTCTGTGCTTTTCTATCGCCATGGGAAAAAAAATGCTGAGTTCTCTCACTGGTCACAGGGGAAGAATAAGAATTGAGTATTAGAGCTGCTAAAATATGCCCCCAGCCAAAAGACACAATGACCTCACCATGGCTGACTGAGGTACTCAACGTTAAAACAGAAGTAGGTGGCCATATCTATGTGAGGGAGCAGTCATGCAGTCTGTGTTCTCAGGAAGATATTGTAAAAGTATCACGGGACCTCTCTTTCTACAGTCAAGCCAGATTAGTTCTGTTGTCAGTGCCAAACTGAACTGTAGCTAGAATATCCCCCACATGCCCTCCACCTCTCCATTTGAAAGAAACATCTAAAAAAAGACTTCTGGTGGCTTGGAACCAGCCAATCAGACCTCATCTGCCCTGGCCTGTAAGGGCTAAGCTGTATGAGTGCTCAGCTGTATTGACCAATCAGAAACTTTATGCCTTCACTAATCAGAGTTAAGTGAGCTTCGGTATTTCATCTGCAACAGCGGAACTTATTGGGAACCTGGGCAGGAATTTTTGCTATAAAACCCAAATCCAGTCTTTGTTCTCTGGAGCACAACTTATTTTTACACTAAAAAGTCAGTTTGCAAACTATTAACTAGAATAAAGTCTCTTTCCTGCAAATTCCTTTTCAGAGAAGTCTTGTTCACAGAGCCAACTTGCTCGTTTCCCCAGGTAAGCCCATTTAATATCAGCCAAACACAGTTGAGATTAGCCTATTCCGACCCTCCTCACTCATGAGATATAATAATAAATAATTATTTCTTAAGTCATAAAATTTACTATAATTCTTAATATTCAGTTGCAATTGCTAGCTCATAAAACATAACTACAAATGCCTATTGGGTACTTAATCTGTGCCTGAAACTATGTTTTACTTCATATAACCTTTAAACAGCTTTATGAGTTTAGTGCCATTATTCTTATCTTAGAGATGGAAAAGTGTTATAAAATACATAGCAAAACTCTTGCAGAGCTAGAATTTGAACTCAGTTTATCTGACTCTAGAACCTAGATTTTTACACACTATGATTTTTCATCCTCAGAAACCAGCTGAACTATACTTATTTGCCCTCAAAACTAAGATTCAAGATCTTCAAGATTGTATCACTAATAACTTTAAAGATATTAGACTGTCTACATCTTTATTGGAGTGTTTTTGCTTTAAAAATAAATAGATTCATCCTCTTTCATAGATGGTCACAAAATTACCAATGGCATGTTGGGCTAATGAATATATTTAATGCACTACTTGAGCTCCTCAAGCAAATTAATCTAATATTCATTTATACTAAATTATGCCCTAAGGGCACCTGTAACCTATCATGTTTATATGATGGATATACACTGGAGAAAAGATTCTGTGCTTGGTATAAGTATAGTAAATTTTGGATAACACTAATTAACTTCTTCAATACTACTTCTAGCTCTGTATGCTTAATATATGATATATTTGTGATTTCTTTGAGGGCTGGTTATAGTCTACCTGGATAAAGTTTAAATTATTCCTCTGGTATAAATAATATATTGCTCCCACCTAGTGCAACTGAATAAAGCTATTACTAATTATTTTAAGACACTGGACAATTTATCTAAATTTTCTTTGAATCCTTCACTGTCTTTATATTAATTGCGAGGTGTAACTATTACTTTTAATAGCAACAATAATAATACTGAGCATTAACATTTTATGTTTGGTTTATATCATTATCATAGCTAGAGTGTCTTTCTCTTCTATGCCCACCTGTCAAAAAATCTCCAATTTTCGAGACCCAGTACAAATGTGTCAATCTTGTTGAAACTTCCTCCAATGTCTCATTCTAGAATTTATCTCTTATTCCTTCGAATAGTTTTAGAAAGTTTCTAAGGTTCATTTGATAGTGCAAATCATATTGTATCTTATATTTTGCTAAATTCATTATATTTCTAAAGATTTGAAATCTACAGAAAATTGGAAGAATGATATAATCAATACCTTTATATGCTTCACCTAGATTCATTAATTGTTAGTAAGTTTTCTCTATCTGTTTCCATAGACACTTTCTATTATTTTGTGCTGAATATCTAAAAGGAAATAAAAGGTGTCATGGCATTTTTCCCATAAATACTTCTGCATGCATTGCCTGGAACCAGATTATTCTCTTATATAATCACAATATCATTACCATATCTCCAACATTTAGCATTGGTAAAATAATATTAACTATAATAGGGTCTTTATATATATTCGTCTATTTGTACCAATAGTGTCATTTATATCTGCATCTGCTGCCCTCAGGATATAATTAAGATTTATACAATGAATTTATTGTTATGTTTCTTTGGTTCCATTTTTCAGCAATGGTACCCTCAAATTTTTGCCTTATCTAAGATACACATACATAATATGTGCATGTATATGTGTATGTCTCTCTCTATATATTATATTCTTATATATATTCATATATATAGGAATCTAGGTTATTTTACTCATAAGACTCAAGTTAGACTTAGTTAGACATTTAGTAATAAAACTTCTAGCTAATTTATTACACTAGCAGACATACAATCTTAGTATTTTCATCATCATTTAGCAAATTCTGATCATTTGGCTAAATGCTATCCAACAAGCCTGTCAAGTATGTATAACTTCTTTCACTTAAGAAATTTGTGAGGTGGTGCTTTGAAATTATGTACTATTCTATGTCCTAATATCTTTCACCCAATTATTTTGTGTACATTGATGATCTTGCTTGAATAAGTTATACACTTGAGAATAAATCAATTCCTGTTGTCCACCTTACAAACTCCAGACAGTGGTCAAAATGTAGCCCCAGGAGCATCAGTATGAACATCGCCAGGGAACATGTAAAAAATTCGAATTCTCATGCCATACCTCAGACCTACTCAGAGATTCTGGGGGGTGGAGACTAGAAATATGTGCTTTAACAAGTAAGTCTTTCTAGTGTTTCTCATGTGCAATAAACTTTGGGAAATAACACTCTAAATCTAATTCTGTGCTAGAAGTTTTCATGGCCACCATCTGTGTATAGGTATAACTTGACAACTCCTTAGATTGGCTGCATCTGAAACTTTTAACTTTCTGCTTAGGACCTTTCTGCCTCTATGTGGGATGCTTGCTCTCTCATCCACAAACCTGGAAGTACAAGGAAGTTAATAACTCATGGGACAGCCTTTGAACAATGAGGAACAGTAAAGCAGTAAATAACTGTTCCCCTCTTTAGTACCTTAATGGTACAATTCACCAGTACATTTTTCATAATTCTTCAGATAGTCATTACAAAACAGCCTCTATTGGCAATAGTGAGTATCTGTTCAGTAATGTACCCTTGCATTTGTTTTCTTTTTTCTTTATACTTTTTCCAGATCCCTATTTCTCTTCCCTGGAATTACTTCCCAATATAATCCACTTTCATAAATGCTATTGTTTCTAGCTCTGCTTTCTTTGTATAACAAAATTTGAGAGATTTAGAATCAGAAGAGGCACTGAGAATCCCATTCTGTATTGGTATACTAGAACTGAATCATTCTTCCACTAGAAAATGATATAAAGGCCCAGACTACTATGGAAATTAGGGAGATGATCACCCTGGAATGCAGTAGAATCACAATTATTAATATTTTACCTGGAAGTGATTTAGTCTTAAAGGCATGTATAAGTTGAAGTACAGGTTTATGTGGTATTGGGACGTTTGAAAGGAATGGGGTCAAAGTAATTATACTGTTGGGGATTTAGATGATTTTTTTTTTCCTTAATAGCTTAAAAACCTTGAAAGAAGAAAAGGACCCATTTAGATTATAGAACTTAAAATTCAAGGCATACTGTAAAAGTCAAAAGGCCTTCACAGCAGTGTTTAAAGACATTATATTCTACAGGGTTAACTAGGCTGAAAATTAAACCTAGGAATTAATTGTAAGGGTAGTGAAGTTACAGAGGCTACTGCATGCATAGCATTTACAAGCCTCTGTGTTTAATTCAGGTTCCTGACAGGAAAAGATTAGGACTCAGACCTGTCTAGCAAGAGGATATTTGAGTTATAACCCTGAGATTCAGAACTGATGTTTTGCCTTGAATCTGAGCTGATACAGATTCCATCCCATGGAGAGAGGAGGAGTCACTCCCATCACATACACTTCCCTTGTCTAGAGGTGCTGAAAGGGCTCACAGGTTGATGCTTCCTTCCCTCAAGATTGTCCTCTGCTTCTATTCATTGCCTCCAGACCAATAACTAGGGTCATGTCATGACACAGCCTAAGGAATAATGCCATTCAATTTGTGGGAGAAAATAGTATGTATACCCAGTGAGTTATAACACTTGCCCAATATGTCCCGGGTAGCACCATAGATGGGAATTGATCCCGAAGGTATCGGAGAAGAAAATGTAGAATATAAAGCTGGATAGAGAAAAGTTTATTGATTGTTTATGACTCAAGATTTTATGTACTGGCATGAACTAGGAGCTGGTCTTAGTATAAGATTGTCCAGTTAAAGCTGCCATGTGATGATGTCTTGTGGTAAATAAAAGAGATACCAGAACTGCCTTTGCAGTCAATTATGGAATGAGTAGAATTACTTGACTTGTATTACCAGAAAATGTCTAGAGTTGGAGAGTTAAGAGATGATGTCTTTTGATATAGTAGAAAATTAAAATTATTCATCAAGTTTTCAGATACGCCTGAGTTTTATTTTCTATCTATATTTTTAAATTAATTAATTAATTAATTAATTTACTTATTTCTTTTTTGAGACAGAGTCTTGCTCTGTCACCCAGGCTGGAGTGCAGTGGTGCGATCTCGGCTCACTGCAAGCTCCGCCTCCCGGGTTCACGCCATTCTCCTGCCTCAGCCTCCCGAGTAGCTGGGACTACAGGCGCCCGCCACCACACCCGGCTAATTTTTTGTATTTTTAGTAGAGACGGGGTTTCACCGAGTTAGCCAGGATGTTCTCCATCTCCTGACCTCGTGGTCCGCCCGCCTCGGCCTCCCAAAGTGCTCGGATTACAGGCTTAGAGCTAGCGCTCCCGGCCCATGAGTGAGTTTTTAGGACAACAGTTCATTGATTAATGTGAAGATAAGTCTCTTTGAACAATGACTGTAGAATGGCTACATAAGTATATAATAAATATTTTATTAATATTTTGTACTGAAACCCGTGGCCAATTGACAAATTTTACTGTGGGGAAAGGAACATATTCGGACATATCTCAGGCATAGACTGTATCAGAGGATATATAAGGCTACCATAGTTCTCATCTTAGAGTGGGAGAGAAGAGTCTAAATGTTAAATACAGTTCTGTCTCAATTTATCTCACAGCCAGTTCACAGTATTCACTGTGAACCCAACGCATGTGGACCCAATGCATAACCATTTATGCAGCCTCTAGTGCATAATTAGTACGCATAGCAATAGGAATTGAAATAACTCATAAAAAAACCCATTATGTTAAGGATTAGGGGAAACTCTTGAGTATGCCCACTTCTCCATCCAAGATGGTAAATCAGAAGAAATATGTCATCTTGGGAGATGATATCAAATACTTAAAAGATACAGAGGTGGTGGTCCTATCTTAACTCCGTTTAATTGCTCTCTCTGGTGCCTGATTAAAGAAAGAAAAAAAAACATAAAGAAAAACAGGACACAAGTCAAAGATTGCTAAAGATTGCTGGCAAGCACCAGAAGCCAGAGATGCAAGGAAGGATCCTTCTCCAGAGCCATGCGTTAGAAAGAGCCTGCTTCTGCAGACACTTTGATTTCAGACTTTTAGTCTCCAGAACAATGAAGCAATAAATTCTGTTGTTTTAAGTCACTAAGTTTTTGCTACTTTTTTTTCTTATGGCAGCCTTAAGGAACTACAACCCTAATGCATTATATCATGGACTATTATGCATATACTTGTATTATAAAATAGTTTACATGTCTTTATGTGCTTTAAACTGCTTAATATGTAAGCTTGTAGACAGTTTCTAATTGTTTAATTGAGTGTTCAAATACACATCATTCATTATTGAAAAACAGGAAGATAACAGGGATGTTCAATTTTTTCCCCTATAGTACCATTGGTAATATGATCCACACTTTCACTGCAAGTCCAGAAAATGTAATAATTAAATTGAGGAACGAACTGATGAAATTAAAAACCAGACTTCCTGATATTGTTTGGCTGTGTCCCTACCCAAACCTCATCTTGAATTGTAGTTCCCATAATCCCCATGTGTTGTGTAAGGGACCCGGTGGGAGGTAATTGAATCATGGGTGCGGTTTCCCCTATGCTGTTCCACTGATCGTGAGTGACTTCTCAGGAGGTCTGGTGGTTTTATAAGCATCTGGCATTTCCCCTGCTGGCACCTCTCTCTGCTGCCCTGTGAAGGATATGTTTGCTTCACCCTCCACCACGATTATAAATTCCTTGAGGCCTCCCCAGCCATGTGGAACTGTGAGTCAATTAAACCCCTTTCCTTTGTAAATTACCCAGTCTTCGGTATCTCTTCATAGCAGCGTGAGAACGGACTAATACACTTCCTATGTAACATGTATGTAGTGAAGCAAATAATGACAGGCTAATTGATGTTACAGACAACACAAATTAATAAGATATATATTTTTTTATTTTTTGAGACAAAGTCTTGTTCGGTAGACCAGACTGGACTGCACTGGCGCGATCTCTCTCGCTGCTACCTCCACCTCCCTGGTCCCGGATCAAGGTTCAAGCAATTCTCCTGCCTCAGCCTCCCGAGTAGCTGGGATTATAGGCACGCACCACCATGCCCAGCTAATTTTTATATTTTTAGTAGAAACGGGATTTCACCATGTTGGCCATGCTGGTCTTGAACTCCTGACCTCGTGATCCACCTGCCTCGGCCTCCCAAAGTGCTGGGATTACAGGCAGGAGCCACCACGCCAAGCCAGGTATTTTTAATATACATTGAAAGTTTATAATAATTAACAACTTTTAATAAAGTATCGTTTATGCAGGTTGTTTTTGTCATTGTTCTGGTTGTTTAGGGGTTTTGTTTGTTTGTTTATAGTCCAACTGTAGTTAAGCCACAGACCCTTTATTTGCTGATGTCTTGTAAATCCCATTATTTTAATCTTATGATGCAGGTACATTAATGTTAATCAAAATGAGTTAGCTAATTTAGATGTGTATTTCTTGCTAACATAGTATATTAAGCATGGAATTTGAAGTGGCAAATGATAACTTTCATTTTGCAGTATTAGATGTCACCCCAATTTTTGATAATTAATTAAATTTGTTCTAGCCATTAAAAAAATAAATTGAATTTGTACCGTTTTCCTACCCCATGTATGTTTGTTCCTATTAGGCTATATTGATTGTATAAATTTTGAGAACATTTAAAAATATTATTTTGTCTAAAATTTTCTACTATAAATCCAACTTTTAAATTTTATTTTTAATTGTGGTAACAAATAAATAGCATTAAATTTACCAGCTGAAACATCTTTAGGTTTACAGTTCAATACTGTTTAGTATATTTATATTGCTGTTCAACAGATTTCAAGCACTTATTTTTCATTTTACAAAGCTAAAACTGTGTTATACCCATTAAACACTCACTCGCCTACCCTCTTCCCCTTCCTCCAGCTGTTGGCTTCCATCCTTCTATTTTTTTGCTTCCATGATTTTGTCTATTTAGATGCTTTATATGAGTGGAATTATATAGTATGTATCATTTTGTGATAGGCTTATTTTAATTAGTCTAATCTCCTGGAGATTTAACCATGTTGTTGCATGTAACAGGGTTTCCTTCCTTTTAATGGGTGCATAATATCCCAGGGTATGCAAATATGTTTTATTTATTTTTAGATCTAATTTTTAAAGGGTCATTTTCATTACATATTATGCTGCTGTTTTAAAATCCAGGAATCTTATTTAGGGTTTCTAGTGGATGTTTTAATTAAATTTCTTCCAGACTCCCTATACTCATTTACACAATTTTATTATAAATTGTTTTATTTTCCTTAACTATCAATTTCACATTGTTAGCTTAGATATCAGTGAAGTATAAGATACCAAGTCCTAAATTGTCCTCCAATCCCTCTAAAATACCAAGGAGTAGCAAAGCAGCAATTTTTTTTTAAGTTAGAAAATAAAATTTCTCAAATCAGTGCTAATCTAAAAGTTGTCAAATAAAACCCTGCATTTGCAAGGGGTAGGTGGTGGACCATACAAGTATTAGTTAAACAATGAGTCAGGCAGCAGTTGTATGGGGAGAGGGTGTTCACAAACAAGTGTTTAAAGTACTCTAAAATGTATTCATTCAAGCCATCCTTAATAGCTTTGCTACCTCAAACCTCAATCCTCATCTGTAAAGTGCTGTATCTGTTCTGCTATATTTGTTTGGTTCTATCACATTGAGTCATCTTTGCTAAAATGCTCAAACCTTTTCTTCTCATTGCTACTTTCCTCTTAAGTGAATACATTGCTTATTTTCTACTCCTCAGATCATACAGCTCAATTTTCCTTCCTTTACATACTCCCCCCGCCCTCTCTCTCTCTGTATATATACATACATACATATGTACATATATATACACACACATGTATACACACATATGTATATTAATTAATTAGAACTTTATCTTGAATTCTTATATGGATTTAGTATTGGTAAGCAGCACTAAGTCTTAGATGAGAAGCAACAAACTTAAGATTTAAGGCATAATCTAAAAATAGAACAGCATTTTGCTCTTCTCTATCTTTTTTTTGAGGAAATCTCTAACATTTGAACTGAGAAACAGAATAAATTTTCTGGTTCTGCAGTACCAACTGAGGAGTTGGACTTCCTGCCTTTTCAAAATCAGGCTCCTCATTTACTGGCTCTATAACATATTTAGGCCTCAATTTCCCTATCTGTGTAAAAGACATAATTATGGTATATAATAGTGTTGTATGAATTAGATAAGATAATGTTAGGAACCTCAGAACAGTACCCGTCACAAACTAAAACCCCCCAAAATATGAGCTACTCATTATTAGTAGTAGTAGTAATACATTTTTTTCTTAATTATTTAAACAATATAATTTGTCTGTAAATGCATATGTGCAAACTGAATATTTGAAACAACATTTTCTATACTTGCTTATGGAATGGTTTTCCAATCAGACCACACAATATAAAAGAGGTATTGTATGATAAACTTCCTTATAGATATATGGTTTTATTGTATTATTACCATTATCATACAAGAATATAGACAGAATGGCTTATGCATTTGTTAGGCAGTGCATTTTGTACTTTTTCCCTTCAAAGTTGCCTTTAGTATTCTTTTGAGAGTGATCTTTTCTCATGAAAATCTTCAGGAGCAAAGGAGAAGGCAGTGTAATTTGTTCTTGATCCCTTGGGCTCTAAGAAAGCTCTCCAAGGAATGTAGAGATAAAAATTGAAATTTTCTCAGATTCTTCCGCACCCTTGTTTTACTTCTACTTTAAAATGCTTATAAGTATATCCTAAAGTCTAGATAAGTATATCACAGTGAGTGATAATTCAAGCTTTTGATATTTTCATGTAAAATATATGCGAGATATATGTTTTGGACAGCAGGAATATATGGCTTAATATTTATTCATATTTCCGAAATCCTGAGCAAGGGTTAAAAGATATCGTGGACACGTCAGTGTTTGATAAATTATCATTGGACTACTCTTGTTAACTTAATGACATCAAGTCATAATTAAAAATGGTTGCTGAATGATAAACATTTAATTATCAAGTAAACTCTTCCTGTTAACAAGCTCACTAATACTGAACATATAGCATAACTTCTCAAGATCCTCATGTTCTTATATAAAAAGTAAGAGCAATGAAATAATGAAATATATACCTTCTGAGTTTTATTCATTATGTATGATTTTATCCAAAACCAAAATAAACATTTAAGGCAGAAATATACCTTTCTTTGCTTTTTTAAATTTTAAAAATATTGACTTTCTGTTACATTTTGTAAGAAATATTATATTAATAATTTTAAAAATACGCAATGGTACCCTTGTTACTATTTCATGGTTTTCTTAGCATTATGAACAGTCCTCTATCTGCTCCTCATCCGCACACTCACATCCACTTATTTGCAAGCATCATTAGCAATAAGCCACTATACCAAGATATACTGGTGCTGTTCTTAAAGGGGTAAGAAGAGCAAAATGTACCCATTGTGCTAAGATGCTTTTATATTAAGGATCTGCTTTTGTAGCTAAGCTGCATACTCTTCCATGTTCTATACTATCTTTTGGTTTCATGTGAAACTTCTGGTTTGCTTACCAGTGAAATTTGCTCTACCTTTGCTGAATAGCCTGTCTGTGACTGGGGGAGAGGAAAAGATAACATAACTTTGCTCGTCTAATCTTACCTGGTTCTCTCTAATTTTTTTTTTTTTTTTTTTTTTTTTTTTTTTTGCAAAAGGTCAATGCTTATTTGGCTTCTGCTTCTCCCTTCCCTGGCATCTAGTGAAAATAGTTGCAGGTTCTGGCAGCCGATGAACACAGGCTCCAATCCCAGTTCTGCTACTTACAAGCTGTGTGCCATTTGGCAAGTCCCTTAAAATATCTGGCCCTTAATTTACTCCTTTATTAAGTAATTATAGCAATTCCAAAATACCCAGAATTGCTGTGAGGATTTTATTATATACTAAACATGAAATCCTGTATACCTGGTGGGTAGTTAACAAATATCAAGACAGAAAAGAGGAAGGTACCTTTTTTTCTAGTCCGATATTTTTGGCAAATTCTCTTAGTCACTACAATCCTGCAAGTTACAGGCCATTAAACTTTTGTTAGATGTTTATGTAAAACTTAAAAGACATATGTATACTAGACCAAGAACTCAGTGATGAATCAATTGTGGAGCTGGTAATCAGTTTCTAATTGATCTGTCTGTGTAAGTTTAGGTATTTTAAGTCTAAGTAAATACGATTTTAAGTGTACACAAATCTTACCACCATACAATTATGCCACAAAACACAGGAATGAAATCTTAATGGCAATCACATTGTGTAAAATAATTCTGATTATTCAAATTAGAACTTAAAATTTCCAACTAAAATAGCTTTCTAAGCAGCCTTTATTCCCTGATTTAGTACCAACACTCCATTACTATATGGTGTTAACATAAGAGAACTCATAGGCTTATGAAAGCCAGTTGGCCAGTTTCACTCCCACCACTTTACATACACACACACACACACACACACACATGCACGCACACACACACACTGTCCTAACAATTGAGTTCTCAGTAATGAATCCTTGTCAGCTAGCTCATTCAAGGCAATCACAAAGGGCAACAAGAGCAATACCTTTGGACCACACATTGTGGCTCTCAAGGATTTCATGCCATGTTGAGGTTGACCACTGGGTGTTTGTTTAGCATGCTAACCCTTCCAGTTACCATGTCTGATAATGTAAACATGGCTTTCTATCATTTTAAAACCAGTTATCAACCTATAAAATTATCGGAAGATTACTTTTTAAAAAATCTACCAAAATTAAACTGATAAGATTTTATTCAAATTATTGCTTAGAGTCTGCTGCATTTCAGATGTGGTTGATGTGTTCTGTGCAGAAGTGCGTGTTATAGTTACATCATTTAATCGATATTAATCAGGCAAAGAAAGACCAAGAAAAGAAATTATAGGATGTCTTATGCTGAAGAAGTAATGCAATTTTAAAATACTGAACTAGGCTGACATCTGGAGTTGTCTGTTGATTAATCATTTACCTCAGCAAAATAGTTCAGATTTGTATATATGGTTCAGATATACATATCCTATGAGACATTATCACTTATCAGATTTGAAAGCTGAATAACAACCTAAGGGGAAAATAACTCTAAAGAAAAATAGATTTGTAGAGACTTGGAACCTTCAGGGTATGAAAAATCGCCTCTAGAGAATTTGTAAACAATGTATAAGGACATTTCCAAATGTAGATAGATAGACTATAGAAGTATACTCAATACAAAAATGAGGGTTATATTTATTTTTCAGGAATAATATTCTGGATTTCCTAAAATAAAAAAAGCAAATATAACAGAAAATGAAGACAGTGATGTTTTAAAGTTTATTTTGGGAAATCCTAGTATTTAAATAAATACAGAAATGACACCGTGAATAACATTCTCACCACTATATGACTAGAAGAAAAAAATGAATTACTTCCAAAGTGCAAAAGATGATATTACCTAATAACATCCACTCACTTTAAATATTTTGAATGTCACCATGTTAGATAGTACTGAATGGTTGTTTCAAAAATCAGCTCTCTCATCTCTTCCTTACCTCCACTATGAGAAATGGAAAAGCTAAGTATGCATATTGCCAATCACCATGTTTAGCTAGAAATTGCCACGTAACTCCTGTTATGTTATAACATGAACTTTCTGGTAAAAGAAAGATTCTTCCTGTTTTAAATGAGGACATAATACCTGTTAAAATCTTTTTGTGACCATGAGGTAACTGAATCACCTGAAATACTGACCTTTTGAACTAACATTAGTTGCTACCTCACTTCAGTTTCCCTAGTATATAAGAGTAATAATCCTTTATTAAAAAAAGTGTTAGTCTGGTTTTCTATTATTTACTGCTGAAATATTTCTGGTTTCTGGGTCTAGTTATATATATATATATATATATATCTACGTATACAGATAAATATGTGGTATATATGCAGGTATATATGTGTATAAATATATATATATGCATTCACTGTGATAAATATGTATTACCAATTTTGAACACCTTATTTTTGTAATAAACATAAATTGCAACCCCATCCTACTTGAATTGTCAAGTTGGTGCAAGAAAATGTTTTCAAAACTCTCCAAGGAACCCTAGTGATCCCTACAAAACAGAGCGTTGCAGGTATGTAGAAAGATTAGGTAGAATATTATAGGTTATTCCAGTTTCAACTAGAGTGGTTCTATTTTGTAGGCTTCCAAGTTAGTATTCTTTCTAGAATAAAAAATAATGATATGATATGGCTAAAATATTTCTGAAAACCACTGATGGAAGAAAGAGTAAATATTAGATTGCGGGTTGAAAATCCTGAGTTCCTGCCCCACTTCCATTTTGTGATTTCTTAGCCAAATTGCCTCTAATGAAACAATTTTTAAATCTTTAAATGCACAGATACACTCTATGTCCATTCATGGGCATGTTTATTTGTACATTTAAATATAAAAATTTTCTGAATCTCACAGAAAGTTTTATGACAAAGACTCACAAACTTTTAAGCTCTGTTTTTGTAAATGTTTATCTGGAGGTGTTGTGCAGGTATATAAGGATCTAAAAGGGTGAATTGCCTAATATTTCTAATACATAATTAATCATTTAAGCAGAATTGCAGACAAATTGAAATGTCAGTAGATGAATCTTTGCACCTACCTCACATATAAAGGAAGAAAATTGCAATATAGTGGTTGAATCGCCATCTAAAAGGGAGAATACTATAGTTAATTTGACAAAATAATATTTTCTGTATATGTTTGTTTTAATAAATGTTATATACTTTTATCTTCATATGATACTAGTATCCTTAGATAACCTCTATAAAATAGAAGTAAAAATAGAAAAAAAACATTAAAAACGATTCATGAATGTATATAAAAATAATAAAAAGTCATTTATTTGAATACTAAAAATATCCAGTTTTCTCTTATACACTTTACATGAACCTTAAAAGGGTGTGAAATTCAAAACAGTCTTTCTCATGTAATTAGTTTAAAAAGTCTTCTTTAAATTACTTCATGTCAATTTTAAACTAAAATTAGTTTGAAAACTGTAGGAAGATATAAAATTACCATAGTAACTCGAAATTGAAAAATGAGATCTTTAGCAAAGAAGAATTTTATTTCTCCAGAAAAAAAAAGAATATGTTTTCTCAAGGTTGAATAATACTTACACGATTACCACTAATTCTCATATCATAGTAGGAAATGGGTTAAGGTAGCAGCGCCTAATATTTGTTCATTCCATGCCAAGATCTCCAATGTTGGCGGTGGTACCCAGTTTTGTCAAAATAACTCACATTGGAATC
Source organism: Pan paniscus (assembly GCF_029289425.2). Taxonomy (NCBI): domain Eukaryota; kingdom Metazoa; phylum Chordata; class Mammalia; order Primates; family Hominidae; genus Pan; species Pan paniscus. Next base: position 84,379,623 of record NC_085926.1, on the reverse strand, counting down.
ATGATGGAAAGAATAATTTTATCTCTGAAATGATTCCTATAATGTGCATCTCACTATATGGGAAAGTACCAAATTTGGAGCTTGAAAGGAAAATGAAAATAATTAGGTGCAACCCATTTAAAATTCCTCTATGCATTCTTTGTTTCTTCTTCAGGTGCTTGTGCCAATCCTGATAATGGCTCTACTCCCTTACAATTTCAATTACGGTTTGTGGGTTTTAAAATTATTTATTTATTTTTTATTATTCTTTAGTCTCCTGTCCTGATATTTACCCATTGTCACTAGCTATGACCTTCCCTGACAGACTTTTCTTTTTAACACAATTCTATTAATATGGATCCTGTTTTCTTCCTTTTCTTTTTTCTCTCTTCCTACTGTTCCTCTGCTTTTTCCTCCTCCTCCTCTTTCTTCTTTTCCCTTAATACTGTATGACAATGAAATTCTCTCATTAGTCAAATTTATTTTAATTATAGTTTTTCTGCTACTACTAATGATGTCTTTCCTTTGCAATAGCCACAACAGTCAGCTTTTCATTATTATGAAATGACACGTTCTTAAAGAGTTTTCATTTGACCTTTCTTTTGTATTCTGGCATCTTCTCCTACCAGGGATACATCCATCTAATCAGCAAAGTTAATCAAGTATTACAATGATCTCTGGTCGTGGTGACAATCAACTATTATTCTGTTGGCACTTATAGGTCTTTTCAAATGTCATTCAATTACAACTCTCTGAACTTCTAGAAGTTATATTTCTGGCAACATCACAGTTCTTGAAGGCAACATTTAATCACTTTATTAGAAATATGCGAATAATTATTAGTATGCATAATGCTTATTTTGATTTGGCATCTGTAAAATTCTTTATGACAATTATCTCATTCTCTCCTCAAAACAACATTTTGCTTAAATAAGGTACCACTAAGGAGTTTTTTGAAAGACCATTATTATTTCGGGGTAGCAAATCTGTGTAACTCCACATTCCCCAGCGATTCTAACCATTATTTCTTTCTCTATTGCCCTACAGGTAACCAATAATCCACTGGCAGCCCTAGGCTTCAAGATTTCATGTTCCTTAAGTGAGCAGTGGGGACACATTATATCTTCTGAGTGCTGTCATAACTGGAAGATTTCTATAAAAGATTTCTCTTCACATATTTTTCTAAAAAGCATATGTGTTTTTGCTCTTAAAAAAATGATATCAATATCCAGTAGATATCCAGGGTAGATTTACTATAGCATGGTGGATATACTTTACGTAGTTGTTAGCATAAATGAAAATAATTTTATTATATTATTTAATTCCTTCTCTAATGTTATATTTAATATGATCAAAATTTTACATAAACAAAATTACCTTTTTGATCCTCTCTGTACTTGCTCCTGATTTCAACAAACCTTACCTTTATTTTAATTTTTAATATTTACATTCTGTTCCATAAGCATAAATCCATAATGCTTTGAGTAAAAATTAATGTTCAAAATTGAAAATAATAACAAGGAGAATAAAGCTTTTATTATAATACTGCAAATATATTAAGAGCTCAATACAAAGCAGTTACATTTGTTTTACTGAAAAATATTGTCCCTAGTATATGGAATTTCTAATAAATTATAAGAAGCAGGTTAAAATTTCATATTTTTATGAAGATTCTGAATACTTTTGTTTATTTAATTGCAGAGAGAAGCATCAAGCCGGTTTTCCATTATTTTCCCACTTTGTCTACTGAATAACACCCACTCAACTTACTTTTAAATATTTTGAAACTGTTTGATGGCCTTTGGACCAAATACTTTCTGAGTCAACTGCTCATCTATTATTTTGGTGGGTATGTCCTCACACCTTTTTGTATACCACATGTTTCTATTTGTTAATTTCTACTTATTCCTGGTTGAGTCACCTTCTCAAAATGTTGAGTAGGAGGGGAACATGTGTGTCCTTGCATGTCTGAAAATGGTTTCACTTTGTTTTTATGCTTGATTAATAATTGGTTCGAAAAGTTCAAGGCTCAAAATAGGTTTTCCTAAAAAAATGTAAAGAATTTTCGTGTCCATGGCATTTCATAAGAAATACACTTGATGGAATAATTTTCCATTCAAAATTAAATTGTGGGTAAATGTGGATGAGAGGTCAGGGGCTCACTTTCGACTAGCTCCACTCATAGAGTTGAGGCTCTATCAAAGGTGTGTTATGCCAAAAAACTGTGTCCTGTGTCCTGGGTCACCTTTCCAGCTCACTCATAAGGTAAAGTTTCCCCACCAGCAGAAGCAAGGTAAGGAGACTCATACCTACCACTCTGACCCAACAACATAATCATAAGGCATATGTATCACTCTAACGTAAGTAGGTCACTGTCCGTGTTCCTAGCCTTTGTGCAATGGCTCAGAGGAATTTTCCTAGGTAGAGAAGCAGACATAAAGAATGAGGACTCTAAGACTCTCTTTAAAGAAACTTTATTTGGAACAGATGATGGGAAAGGCCAAGACAAAGGGTACATTAGAAAAGAAGGTGATTTACAGGGTAGCAAGAAGAGGCTGATAACCTTATAAAAGCAATAAGCTAAGCCATAGGGCAGCTAGTTTACCAGAGACAACTAAGGAAAAAGCTAAAAATAACATCATAGACAAAACAAAACCCAGTTATTGACCTCAAAACTGTCTCTGAACATGAGCCAGGATTTAATTGTGGAGTAATGTAATTGAGTACAATTTGGAACATTTTATGTCCCAGAGCACTGTCAATAAAATAATAATAATAAAGCAAAGAGCTGGAAGTGGTGAAGACTTACTCTTGAGTATGATACCAATGAAGGCAGATAGCTAACCAGATAAATCACAGAAAAGACAAATAGATCCCTGCTAAATCCACTGTCATTCTGGGGTAATTGTGTATATAGTTGAAGCAGTGTTCACTGAAACACAATATCTGAGGCATCACTTTCAGAAAAAAAGACGACTAAAATTGTTCAGTTAAGTCAGTAAAGAAATAAACAAGCAAACAACAGCAAAAAGTTCTGGTGCAATAGGTATCAGGAATTGCTGTAATATAGTATTTAAAATGTAGTTTCAATAAAAAAATGTAAGATATACAAAGGAATAGATAACTGACCTATGCAATAAAAAGCAGACAAGAGAAATAACCTGTGAAAGAGTCCAGATGTAGAATTTAAAACACAAGGTCTTCAATACAGCTAGTAAAAGTACGTTCAAAGAACTAAAAGAAAGCATGCTTAAAGAAATACAGGAATGTATGATGACAATTTCTCATCAAATAAAGCCTATATATAAAATGATAGAAATTAGAAAAAGGAACCAAATGGAGATCCTGGAGTTGCAAAATATAATGACTGAAAGAAAAACCATAGTAGAGAAATTCAATGATAGATTTGATGTAGAAAGTTAAAAGACTAGCAAACTTGAATATAGATCAACAAAATTATGCAATCTAAAAAACAGCATAAAATGAATAAGAAATAAATACACGGAGTCTCAAAGAAATGGGGGGGGGGTAACATTAAATACTTTAACATACATATAAAAGGATTACCAAGAAAAAAAGGAAAGAAAGAAACATGGAGAAAAAAAATCAAAGAAATAATGCTTGAAAATTTCCCAAGTTTGCTGAGAAACATTAATAAAAATGATCAAAAAGCTCAATGAATTTAAGGTAGAATAAACTCAAAGATTAATGCTCAGAATATCACAGTAAAATTGTTGTATGCCAAAGACAAAGAAAATCTTGCAAGAAATAAGAGTAAAATGACTCATTGTGCACAGGAGAACCACAATAAGACTAATAGCTGACTTCTCATGAAAAAGAAAGGAGGCCAGAATGCAGTGGGATAATATATTCAAAATGCTGACACTAAAAACCAACAAAGTCAATCAATAATCTCATGTCCATCAAATCTAACTTTCAAAACTGAAGAAAAAAATAAAGAACTCTCCAGATAAACAAAATTGCATTACATTCCCACTGCCAACATCGGGGATTACATTTCAAATGTAATGGGAAGTGGTGGGAAGTGTTTGGGTCATGAGAGCAGAATCCCCATGAATGGCTCAGTGCTTTCCTCCTGATAACGAGCCAGTTTTTGAATGAAACTGGGCTCCTTATATACAACATACACAAAAATTACCATAAAGTAGATCATAGACTTAAATGTAAGTCTAAAAATAAACAAATATTAGTAAAAAATAAGGGATTAAACCTTCATGACTTTGGATTAAGCAAAGCTTTCTTATATATCACAACAAAATCACAAATAACAAATAATAGATAAATTTGATATCAAAATTTGTTTTGTGATTTAAGGAATACCATCAAGAGTAAAAAGAAAACATCCAAAATGAAAGAAAATACTTGCAAATCATATATATATAAAATAAAGGACTTATATCTAAAACATGTAAGAACTATTACAACTCAATAATAGTACGACAACTAACCAAAGAAGTAAAAATTGGCAATGCATCTGAGTAGACATGTTTTTCCCGAAGAAGATATAAAAGTAGCCATTAAACACACAAAAAATACTCTCAAGATTGTTGGCCATCAGGCAAAAGCAAATCAGAACCACAATGAGATAATGCTTCACATCCACTGGGATAGCTAAAATCAAAAAGAAACTGAAAAAATAAACTCAAGATCGATTAAACACTTAAACTAAGACCTAAAACCATAAAAACCCTAGAAGAAAACCTAGGCAATATAATTCAGGACATAGGCATGGGCAAAGACTTCATGACTAAAACACCAAAAGCAATGGCAACAAAAGCTAAACCTGATAAATGGGATCTAATTAAACTAAAAAGCTTCTGCACAGCAAAAGAATTATCATCGGAGTGAACAGGCAACCTACAGAATGGAAGAAAATTTTTGCAATCTATCCATCATACAAAGGGCTAATATCCAGAATCTACAAAGAACTTAAACAAATTTCCAAGAAAACAAACAAACAAACAACCACATCAAAAAGTGGGTGAAGGATATAAACAGTCACTTCTCAAAAGAAGACATTTATGAGGCCAAGAAACATATGAAAAAAAGCTCATCGTCACTGTCGTTAGAGAAATGCAAATCAAAAACATGATGGGATACCATCTCACACCAGTTAGAATGGAGACCACTAAAAAGCCAGGAAACAACAGATGCCGGAGAGGATGTGGAGAAATATGAACACTTTTACACTGTTGGTGGGAGTGTAAACTAGTTCAACCATTGTGGAAGACAGTGTGGTGATTCCTCAATAATCTAGAAACAGAAATACCATTTGACCCAGCAATTCCATTACTGAGTATATACTCAAATGATTATAAATCATTCTAATATAAAGACAGATGCACATGTATGTTTATTGCAGCACAGTTCACAGTAGCAAAGACTTGGAACCAACCCACTTGCCCATCAATGATAGACTGGAAAACGAAAATGTGGCACATACACACCATGGAATACTATGCAGCCATAAAAAAGGCTGAGTTCATGTCCTTTGCAGGGACATGGATGAATCTGGAAACTATCATTCTCAGCAAACTAGCACAGGAACAGAAAACCAAACACCAGATGTTCTCACTCATAAGTGGGAGGTGAACAGTGAGAACACACGGACACAGGGAGGGGAACATCACACACTGGGGCCTGTCAGGGGGTGGGGATATGGAGGGGGATAGTATTAGGATAAATACCTAATGTAGATTATGGGTTCATAGGTGCAGCAAACCACCATGGCATGGGTATACTTATGTCAACAAACCTGCACGTTCTGCACATGTATCCCAGAATTTAAAGTATAACAACAACAGCAAAAAAAAAAAGAAACTGAGTATCAAATGTTGATAAGGATGTGGAGAAATGGGAACCATTTTTGATCAAAATGTAGCATTATGCAATCACCTTGGAAAATAGTCTAGCAGCTTCTCAAAATGGTACACATAGAGGAACTAAGTGACAGAAATTGTATTGGTATTGAAACCATCATTGTACAAATTTTAATTGAGACAGTAAAAAAGATCTGAACTAACCAATTCCATGTTGCTTCTAACTTCCAAGTTGTCATTGTTCGTTCCTGTGCACAGGCCAAAGTAACTTTAGGAGGGACTTAGTTTATAGTCTATAGTTTGAAGCAAAGACTTAACAGTCCTTTCCCAAAATAAACCCCCTTCTTGCCGGGGACTAGCCTGCCTTTCCAAGACTAACAAATTAGTCACAGAGTGAGAAATTATGGTTGAGGAATCATGCAGCTGGAGGCTACAAGATTCTAAACCTCTCCAGATTGCTCCCAGGGATAATATCACTACTATAAAACCTACGATCACTGTGTGACATATTTTATAGACCATGCTCTCAGTGGATAAGCTGGCACCACCCCGATCTATAAACTGGCTCATGTGGTCTTGTGGCCTGCACCCAGGAACTGACTCAGGACAAGAGGACAGCTTCAACTCCCTATAATTCATCTCCAACCTGACCAATCAAAATTCCCAGTTCACTGGCCCCCTACCCACCAAATTATCTTTAAAAACTCCAGTCCCCAAATTCTTTGGGAGACTGATTTGAGTAATAATAAAACTCCAGTTTCCTGTACAGTCAGCTCTGTGTGAATTTAAACTCTTTATCTACTACAATTCCCCTGTCATGATAAATCGGCTCTGTCTATGAAGCTGGCAAGGTGAAACCTTTGGGCGATTACACCATGGACACATTCAAGAAAAATGAAAACACACAGCCACACACAAAAACACACACACACAAACTCTTATACATTAATCTTTATAGCCATGTAACGCATAGTAGTTGGAAAGTGGAAATCACACAAATATTCATCAAGCTGACAAATCAATAAATAAAATGTGGTGTAAACATACATGTAATATTAATTAGACAGAAAAGGAATGAAGTAACATGTATCGACATGTAATCACATGAATAAACTTTTAAAATATGTTAACTGGAGAAAGCCAGTCACAAAAGACCACACAGTGTATGACTTCCTTTATTTGGAATGTATAGAGACAATAGGAGAGTATACAGAAATGTGGTGTGAGAAGAAAAGAAAGAAAGAAAGAAAGAAAGAAAGAAAGAAAGAAAGAAAGAAAAGGAAGGAAGGAAGGAAGGAAGGAAAGAAAGAAAGAAAGAAAGAAAGAAAGAAAAAAGAAAGAAAGAAAAGAAAGAGAAGGAAAGAAGGAAGGAAGGGAGTGAGTGGGGAGGGCAGGGGAGGGAAGGGCAGGGGAGGGGATGGAGGGAGCGAGGGAAGAAAGAAAGGAAAAAGAAAGAAAGAAGGAAAGAAAAGAAAGAAAAGAAAAGAAGGAAGGATGGAAAAGAAAAGGAAGGAAAGATAGAAAGAAAGAAGAAAGAAAGAAGGAAAGAAAGAGAAAGAAAGAAGGAAAGAAAGAAAGAAAATGAGAAGGAAGGAAGGAAAGAAAGAAGAAAGGAAGAATAGTGCATGCTTAGGGCTGTGGAATTGGGTAAAGCAGAGAGTAACTGTTATGGCTATGAGGCTTCCTTTTAAGGTGATAGAATGTTCTAAAATTGATTGTAGGGTGATTGGCTAGGTCTGTAAATATACTAAAAACAATTAAATGGGTGAATTGTATGGCATGTTAATTTTATCTCAATAAAGATGTTGTATATGTTTTTTAAATTTCATAATGATGTGCTCAGGGTCACTAAAATTTTATTTATTCTACTCCATCCATGGTAGACCATTTGGACTGAAAATATTCTCTTTCTCTTTTCCTATCTGTATATTTTCTTTCTGGATGTCTAGTGCAGTCTGAGAGCTAATGGAATTATGAACTGCATCTTTTAGCACTGCTATTTTACCTATCTCTGTCATCTAGCAGTTATGTTCTTCTTCAAATTTCTTTTCCTTAATTCTATTAATTTTCACATTTGAATTAGCCTCTTCTCTTTGATTAATTGAAATGTTATCCCCTCAATGATTTCTGTAATTTTTGCTTCAAATTTCTTGTTTTCTCTGTTCCTCAAGTTATCTCTTTCTTCTTGTATTTTGCTTGTTTGGTTGGGTTTTGTTGTTGCTTTTGTTTGTTTGCTTGCTTGCCTGCTTGTTCTTTCTTTTTTTTTTCTGTTTGTATAACTGCCCTTTATCTTCCATGCTATTGTTTTCTTCAAATATCAGGCAAGCAACAGGAAAGCTGTTTCCTTGAAAGTCTTATCATTAATAGACTACTTTTGGGATAACCATATGTATATGTCTTTTTGGCGAGGCTTCTACAAATACTAAAAGGAATAGAATTTTATTCTGGAATTCAATATGGGCATTATCCCTTTAAATTATCTGCAAAATAATTGTTTAGTTTCTTTTGTTTTCTTTTTAGTTGTGTTACTTGTTCTGTGATACTCTGAACACAACCACAGGAGAAGCACAACGGATGGCTGCCATTTATGTCAACCTCCAGCTAAACCTCGGCTTTAAGTTTTATTTAATATTCGCAACAAAAGTTGCCCCAAAATACTATGAAAACAGATTTTTCTCTCATGTTCTTCAGGGTATACTTTATTCCTTCTTCCTGAAAACCCCTCCACAGATGCTTAAAAAATCATATGTTCTGTTTCTTCTATCAATATTTCTGTATCATCCTTCAATCTTCATAAATGTATTTTAATCTTACCTCCAGTGGAATCTTTCACCTAATTTTTTCATTTTTATGGGTTAAGATATTTCTGGATTTTCAAAAACAGTTTTTACATTTGAAAAATTTATGAATACCAAAAATGTATATTCTTCCTATAATATTAGTCTCCCAGTTTTTTGCTATAATAATGTTCTTTAATGGTAACTTTAGAAGACTGAGATTATGTGATCATGGTCCAAAATAAAAATTGTCTTATGTAAAGGTCATTATCACACATATTACAAGAAAGAAAGTCAGTTTAGATAGATAATTGTATATATTAAGCTGCTCTGTAGATGGTAGCCAATATGATACGACTGTATCAGAGTTCTAGAAACACCAATTAAGAAAAATTTGCCATGATTTGGCCTAAATCCACACTTTCAAAATGATATGTGAACAAGAAATTATAGGTTTGCATTTATTTTCCTAATTACAACTGTCTATTATGAAATGATTTCACAGGTGATGAACCAAGTCTTCCTCAACCATTTATCTTCCTTCTGGAATTTCTACAGAAAATGGGAGGCTTTAAAACAGAACAATTAAGGCACTATCAATTGTGGACCAGAGAGAACCAGCTACCAGTTATGTGTATGCTAGTATCGTAAGTGTTCTTAATAAATACTAAATATTTGTCACTGAATAATAGAATCAGTAAATAAGTTAGATTTACTCCTGAGAAATATTCAGAAACATTCTGTTTTAAGTAGACCTCCAGGCCATCTGGGACTTGACTGCTATTATACAGGCCCTCTTGAGAAATCTCTAGCAATTTCTACAGTAAAATATATAAATTGAACAGGAAAGAGAGCCTGTCATTTATTTATAAATGATTAGATGGTGATTTCACATAAAATATTTATGCCAAATCATGGCAAATTTTTCTTAATTGGTGTTTTCTAGAACTCTGATACAGTCGTATCATATTGGTTACAATCTACAGAGCAGCTTAATATATACAATTCTCTATCTAAACTGACTTTCTTTCTTGTAATATGTGTGATAATGACCTTTACATAAGACAATCTTTATTTTGGACCATGATCACATAATCTCAGTCTTATAAACATTAAAAAACATAATTATATTATGGCAAAAAACTGGGGGACTAATATTACAGGAAGAATATACATTTTGGTATTCATAAATTTTTCAAAAGTAAAAACTGTTTTTGAAAATCCAGAAATATCTTAACCCATAAAAATGAAAAAATTAAGTGAAGGATGCCACTGGAGGTAAGATTAAAATACATTTATAAAGATTGAAGGATGATCCAAAAATATTGATAGAAGAAACAGAACGTATGCTTTTTGGAGCATCTGTGCAGGGGTTTTCAGGAAGAAGGAATACAGTATACCCTGAAGAACATGAGAGAAAAGTCTGTTTTCATAGTATGCTGGGTCAACTTTTGTTGCGAATATTAAATAAAACTTAAAGCCAAGGTTTAGCTGAAGGTTGACATAAATGGCAGCCATCCACTGTGCTTCTCCTGTGATTGTGTTGAGATTGTCACAGAACTGGTGACACAACTAAAAAGAAAACAAAAGAAACTAAACAATTATTTTGCAGATAACTTAAAGGGATAATGCCAGTATTGAATTCCAGAATAAAATTCTATTCCTTTTGGTATTGTAGAAGACTCAGCCAAAAAGACGTATACCATATGCATATGGTTATCCCAAAAGTAGTCTATTAATGATAATTTGATCTTTCAGTCCTTAACACAAATATCATAACATAGAAATCAAAATTATTACTTGTATAGGTGAAAGAGTTACATTTTGGTAGCAATCTAAAAAGTTATGATACATTTTATATGCTACAATTTATTATCAAGCAATAAATCTTTTTTTGGGAAATTAAGTAAGTCTGAAACTATGGGAAGGTGATGACACACCCAATTTTTTTGTTTGTCATTATTATTTTAAAGCTAAAATCTCATTCAATTTATTTAATTAAGATTATTCTAATATTATTTGATCATGTAATCTCTTTTAGCAAGAAACAACGAAAATATAATACGTAAGTTGAATCCCACATACACCATGAGAAAAAAATAGTTTAAAGGAAAAATCCTCCCACCCCCTTTTTAATTTAATGCATTTTATGGTAAAATACACATAACATAATTTTTTATCAGTATCATGTAGCACATTTGCAATTGTTATTCAACCATCACCATTTTCTAGTTCCAGAAAACTTCATTACTCCAAAAGGAAACATTCCTGTTAAGAAGCCAATCATTCCTCATTCTCTCCTCCACCAAACCCTGGGAAATCATTAATCTGCTTTTCGTTTCTATGGATTTTCTTACTTTGGAAATGGAATTATGTGATGTGTATTTTTGACATTGTTCTGTTTGTTATTAATAGTAATACTACGGGTTTGCTCATTAAAATATGTTTTTAAACATTTCATTGTCAAAAATATTCAGGAAAGGCTGGGCGCCGTGGCTCATGCCTGTAATCCCAGCACTTTGGGAGGCCAAAGCAGGTGGATCACCTGAGGTCAAGAGATCAGGACCAGCCTGACCAACATGGTGAAACCCCATCTTTAATAAAAATACAAAAAAAAAAAATTGGATTAGCTGGGCATGGTGGCAGGTGCCTGTAGTTTCAGCTACTTGGGAGCCTGAGGCAGGATAATCGCTTGAATCAGGGAGGCAGAGGTTGCAGTGAGCTGAGATCACGCCATTGCACTCCAGCCTGGGCAAAAAGAGTGAAATTCCATCTCAAAAAAAAAAAAAAAGATATTCAGGAGATATATTTTTCACTTTGCATCTAAAACTGTCACACCCTTTTTAAAAACACAGTTACGTGGACAGTATAAGTGTTGAGGGAAGAGTACAATTTATTTATGAGAAATGCACTGCTTGAATACAAGCTGCCACTGACTTGTTTTTTTGTGGTTATTTGACCACATTAAGTAAACCAAATTCTTTTGTTGTTAATACTGCTGTTTGTTTGTCCTAAGGGTGTAGTCTTGTATTAGCTCCCTTTCTATTATATTTCATTATTCCTTAGATGCATGTTCATTCACATTTTAATATATGGATTCATCATGCATTTTTATTGGATGATATCTTAGATTTGATAGACTAATATTCTTGTGAAGAAAAACAGTGAAGAGCTTTGCTTAGATCAAGAGACAATTTTCTTGGCACATATGGATTCTATTTTCTAACAGCCTGGGGAAGAATTAATCCCAGAGATGCTTTTTTCTGGTGAATTTAGCATGTTCTGTGTCTAGTCTGAGGTGCTATAACTAAAACACAGTAGAATGTGTGGCTTATAAACAGCAGAAATTTATTTCTCACAGTTCTGGAGGCGGAAAGTTCGAAATCAAGGCACTGTCAGATTTGTTATCTGGTGAGGGCTCGCTTTCTGGTTTTTAATGGCACATTTTTTGCTGTGTCCTCACATGGTAGAATGGGTGAGGTTCTCTCTGGGGTCTCTTTTGTAAGGGTGCTAATAGCATTCACAAGCACTTCATTCTGAGAACCAAATAATCTCCCAAGACCCTACCTCCAAATACTATCATATTGGGGATAAATTTCAACATATAAATTTGGGGGGTCTCAAACATTCAGTCTATAGCATAAAGTATCATATAAATTTTATTTTGCATTTTTGAACGTAAATTCCACCACATTTTTCAGAGTAGGATAGGTAAGGGGTAATTTTCTAAAGACAATAGTCCATATTAAGAGTACTATCAGTCCTTTACCTTAAAAGAATTTAGATTTAACCATTTTAAAGAATGTGATTTTGCAAACAGACAAAATCAATTTATACTCTATTTTCTTCTTTTAACAAAACTGACCATGTGAAATGAACGTTGTCATTTCTAGTAACATTGATGTATTATCATAAAAATTATATGATTGTTTTAAAAATTCATCTTTTATACAATTCTATGTTATATATAAGAAATCCATTTTATATTGGTACTAATTTGTCAAAAATCATTCTGACTGATATATCTCAATTTGACTGGGAGCTGTCTATCAAGTAAGTCACATAAATCAGAGCAAAAAAGAGTGGGTCTGACATACATTTCAAATCTTCGTAATGGGGAATGGAAACAGTGCTTCTTGCTTTAAGAGAACTTTCTTCATCAAATGTGTCCTTACCTAATTCAACTTTCTGCTACTGATTTTAAAAAATAGTAATAGATTGCTAATTTTTTAACTTAAAAAGCATATGCTTTGTTTTTTTTGCATGTTGTTTTAGATGCTTGATGACAAAATCTGATGGATGATATAGTAAGTCAGTGAACAGGAAATGAGGATGTGTTTAATCGAGGTTTCTTCTCTTCCGTTTTCCAAACAGATCCAAAATGACACCTAAAGAGACATATGTAAAAATTTTAAAAATTAAAATAATTAGTTTCTATACTATGACATTTATCAGAGAATCTCAATTGGTAATATCAGCCATCTCAACAGATAAACTTCATGTGTTTCTTTAATGGATAATGCTAAAAGCTTATAATTTTTATTTTGCCTGGCAGTAAACAGAGATTCTAAACCCTGTTGACTACCTGGAGCACTGAGATAATAAAAGTGTTTACAGTAAAATGAAGCTTAATTATAAGCAGAATGAAAGTCTTTTGAATTGCAATAAAGGAATTAAAGATTTACATTTTACTTCTCCTTAAAATTAGTTCCTGTGGGCCATCTTCCATTGAAATTTATGTTTATTCATGATTACATTTACCAAGGCTTTAAATATTTTGTTTAAGCAAAATATTTAAGTTTGATGAAATAACATAACATTGATTTTACTAACATTTCTCCTGCTTAAAATGGTTTGCAATGTTCTCAAACAGTGGGAGATATTTAAAATTAGAAATGCATTCAGAAATAATTTAAAGTAAAAAATATGCAATAGAATAACCTTTCCCTTGTTTAATGTGTGTTAGCTTTTCATTAGTACAATGGTAAGAAAAGTCACAATTTTCTATAAAACAAAATGTATTCTAAAGCACAAATTCACATATTGCTATTAGTGAGTAAAGGCATTTATTATGAAGCATGCACTCATTTAATTATTAAAACCAGAAAAGAATAATGCACATCTGAAATACATTTACTGAAATAGATAAAATAAATGAAAAGTTTATTTATCTAAGTTTCAAAGTCTCTGGAATTTCCAGAAAAAAATATTCAGAAAAGAGAAATGATTAAACAAAATATAAGTAGGAAACATCTTTCTCTACTTTTCCAGTAAAGTGTGCATAAACACACACACACACACACACACACACACAAGGGACACATGATTTTTAATCAGAAGTGATGGGTAAAAGTTGGCATTGCCAGGAGCAAAATGCATTTGAAAGCTCTGGTCATGCAGTGTAAAAGAAAAGAAAAGAAAACCAAACAAAACACCATCTAACTTTTAAAATAAAGCTGCTGGCAAAACCCTGTCTTCCAGTAGGGCTTCAGCTATATTATTTTGGAGTTAATTTCTATTGCAAAGATAAGTAAATAAGTAATTTATAATATGTTTCCATGTTTCAAATAGCGGTTTGGAATAAAGTATAAATTTATTGGTTCAAGGACCAACAAATAAAACTCCAAAACACTGCTGATATATAGTACTAAATATATTCTGAACATTTACAAAGAAAAAAATAGAGTGAGACTGAGGGAGAAGGAGGCAGAGAGGGGATATAGAGAAAGAGGGAGACATGAAATATTTGATATACAATCAATTATATTTCTGAACACTGACTTTAGAAAAATGAATTTTACTAGTAAAGACAGGATTACAAACTGTCTGCTTCGCCCACCACAATCATTTACCAGTTTGCCAAACATAAGGAATCAGATGAGACAAAGATAGAGAAAATTCAGAAATACGAGAATAATAATTTATTTGGTAAGCTAGTACAAAGTTTGGAGAATATGAGAATAAGATTTTATTTGGTAAGCTAGGTAAAGAGAATTTTTTGGCAAGGCAACTTTATAAAACTTTCACTAGTTTATAATTTAGGTAGCTTTATTGACACATAAAATGAAAAACTACTAAACTGCAAATAAAAAGTTAATATTTTGGGATGTAAAAGTTATTTTCAATAAAGTAGAATCATGTTAAATAGCAATTGCTCATCAGATGTTGTATTGTGCTTTTAGGAAGTGATTCTAACCTAAAAAATCTATAGTTATAAGTTTTATAGCATTAGAATTAAGCACAAATCTATAGCTTATAGACATTCAATATGTAGGAAATATAAATTCTAATGATGTTTTTACTACTATCACTATACGAGTTTATTTTAAGAATTGGAAGTTCTCAGAGGCCAAATTAAAACCTTTGAAATTTTCCTTAAACAATATTTAGCAATTACTACAGAAAAATGTGTAAATGCCTTAACATCCAAATAAATGATTACATTACAGATAAATTGTTAAGCATCATATTAAGTTTCAAAAATTTTCAAGGAAGAGGATTTCCATATAAAATAAAATACTAACTTTATAAAAATGAAAGGCAGAAAAGAAGAGGATGAGGTTCATAGGGATAGCTGATTACCACCTTTTGCAGAGAGAGTTAATAGATAATGTTTATAGCTGCTAAATTTAAAAAAATAATGGGTGGTATAACCAAAATATAGATGAGTGGATATAATCATCAGACATTCCTTACCAAAAAGTTTAAAATGGTTATTCACACTGAGTTGGGGGGAGGTCTGCTCCCCTTTACTAGAAGCAAATTAAATTATTCAGTTTTGGCAACTTGCATGTCTTTTTTGTTGAAAAATATAAACTAAAAGGCAAAGAAGCCAACAGACAAACAAACCAAAAAAAGCAGAAGACACTACTGATGCATTTCTGAGTGTTATGGAAATAAGGATAACTTACGTAGCTGTGAACTAAAATCTAATAAGATTTGGTGTAGAACAAAATTTTACATAAAAACAAAACAAGTAAATGTAGAATACAAATTATTTCAAATGAAATTATTGGGATAAAATTCTATTACTCTGTAATGGATGGTATTCCTGTTTATTGTACCAATCAGATTTAAACATTGGGCCCCGTGAATTATTACTTGAACTGTATTCATCCAAAGATTGTACATATAGAGGACAGCTTTGGTAAGTGATTGCAGGATTATGAGAAACATATATTAAAACATTCAATCATAATAAAGGAAGCATCGAATTGTCCATAATGCAGATTGAATCACATTTGTCAAACAAATTCTCATGAATGAGATACACTATAGCGTAAAAGAATGCATATTTATTATACATGAAAATGTAACAGAGGGAAAATATTATACATTCACACGATAAGATTAGATTGGTTTTTGCCATATGGTTATACATTTTTTATTTAAAGATTTTTAATGGATAATTCACAAAGTTGGTATCATGGTTTATAGCATAAAACATATCTTCAATTCAAAAAGTAACTCTAAAGACTGATTAATTACTGGCATGTGGCCATTTTCAAAACTTTGGTTATATATGCATAGTTTTCTTTTATTTTTGATGAAAAACTTGCGATTATAATTAGGAATATTTTGTTAACTCCATTATTTAATTAAGTATATGGTTTGCATGTATACTGTCAGGCATGGTTTTATAAATAAATTAAAAAATAAACCCCATAAGTAGCAAAACATAGTTTCCATAATATTTATCAGATTACCAGGCTATTGAAATGAAACTGAAATGAAATTAGCTTCCTTTTCCTAGAGCCAATAGAAAAATTTTCATAGAGAAGACTGTGATAAGAGAAGGGATTCTTGAGTTAGTCATTTTGGAGATTAAGCAGTTACAATATCTCAGAGTATAAATCTGATGGCTAGTGTTAGACATGAATTGGGAAAGTTCATTAACAGTGGAGAGGGCAAGAGGTTTGGAAATCAAAGTCATGGTGTTGGATGGGACACATTAATATAGAATCATCCATTTTGGGAAGGCAGGGGATGGAAGGAAAGTTTGTGATCTATTGTTGGGAAACAAATACCTGAGAAATAGTTGGAAGTTTTGACAAATAGATAACAGATGAGTCTATCAGATGTGCAACAATGAATAAATAATTAAAATTTGTACTTTGCTTTCTTAATATAAAAATCAATGCCATCCTATGTATTTTGTTACATGTTTTCAATGATGCTCATGCTATCAATTTACATAGCAACAGTTGCTTTCTTAGGTGACAGAAAGATGAACTTTATTTGTTCCCCGTTTTAAGGCTAAAAATAAACTTGCAAAAGGCTCAACATCAAGAAACTATCTGAGAAAAACATTTGAGGCTTGATATAAAGGTTGTGGTTTCAAATTTTCAAAACTCTTACAGATACCAGAAGACCAGATGACAAAGCATGTGTCCTAGGAATTAGAAATGCTCTAGTCCCAACTGTTGCATTGTATGCTTAGTGCCATCTTTGAGGAACTATGTCATAACATCAATAGGCTAGAGGATTCCAAAGGTGATATGACAGCATTATAGATAGATGAATATTTAAAGAAAAATATAGATTATAAAGATATTTGGGGAGCTTTGGGGATGTACATGATGATGGGAAAGTGACTAATAACATTTTGAGACTCCCTCAATACATTGTCCAAATCATTACTGACTCCTCAACAAGCAAGTATAAACCCATATAACTATGTTCTCTGAAAATGAACAATGATGCAAATAGTGGAGGTTGTAATAAGATATGATTTTAACACAAAATTGTTTAAATTTGGATTTTGTTTACTGATACTTACTTTAGTTGGGCAATGTGCCATAGAGACACATGTGCTAGTTTTATCCTATTTCATTTGCTCTTCATAATGACGCTGTATTTATCAGCATTTTCCTTTTAAAGAGGAGAGCTAAAATGAGACAAAGAGGTTTAATGTATTGCCTAAAGTTACATACCTAGTAAATGGTGGATTCAGGATTCTTTCATAACAGTACAGCTTACTTTCTCCTTAGGCCATGGTTACCTATAACAAGGTTGATGAATTAAGTGAAGTTATCTTTGTATTCAAGATTTATAAACGACATAACAGAAATCTTCCTGAAGCATGAATCTGGTATCTCAATAATACTGTACTTTATCTCACAACAATCCATTATCATTTTAGCCTAAAGGCAAAAGATAATTTATGTAACTAGCCATGTATAGACACTTTATGCAGGAAATTAAAAGTGTTATCTTTGATAGTTCACATTTTTATGTAATTATGTTGGATAATGCTATTGGCAAAAGGTATACTACGGTGATCTCCCTTTTGTTGTTGATTTTTAATCATTGATAAGAATTTAAGTAAATATTTTAAGAGGGATTGTAAGTGGTTGGGGCTGTATACTTGTTTGTTTATTTTTACACGGTTTCTTTTAGGACAGACTATATTAAGCATATTTTGGCTTCCCTCTTGAAAATAATCGTCATTATCCTTAAGCCAACTTCTACAGAAAATTCCTTTATGCTTTGTCACCATATAAGATTTTGATTCATATTGTAATATAGATATTATACCTTTCTAAATAAATTAATTTAGATTCCATTGCTCAAATACTTAGATTTTCCTTCTGTACATTAAAGCAGTCTCATAGCCAATTACATATGTCAATGTAAAAGGTGGCACTGATGTAAATTGTCTTGGTTAGTGTATTTATTTAACTAAAATTATCAAGCACTTGTTACACAACAGGAGCTGTGATAACTGCTATAACCATAAAGATAAATAATTCATGCGTCTATGCTCAACTAAGAGCTCGCAATCTAGTGAAGGTGGCCAAAATACAGTCATGTGTCACTGATAGGAATGTATTTTGAGAAATGTGTGGTTAGGTGATTTTGTCCTTTCGCAAACATGGCAAAACCTACCACACACTTAGGCTATGTGGTATAACCTATTGCTCCTAGGATACAAACCTGTACCGCATGTTACTGTACTGGATACTGTAAGCAATTATAACACAATGGTATTAATATACCTAAACATCTCTAAACACAGAAAGGTACAGTAAAACTACAGTATAAAAGATGAAAAATTGTACATCTGCATGGAGCCCTTACCCCAAAGAAACTTTCAGGACTGGAAGTTGTTCTGGGTGAGTCAGTAAGTGGCAAGTGAATGTGAAGACCTGGGACATTACCCTATTGCTGATTTTATAAACACTGTAACCTTTGGCTAGACTAAATGTATTAATTTTTTATTGCTAAATTAACCTTGGTTTACTGTAACATTTTTACCTTGTAGACTTCTTTTTAAACTTTTTACCTCTTTCATAATAATGCTTAGCTTAAAACACAAACAATTGGACAGCTGTACAAAAATATTTTATTTTTCTATATCCTATTCTATTAACTTGTTTCTTTTTACTTTTTACACTTTTTTGTTTCAAACTAAGGGACAAACCTACGTGTTAGCCTGGGCCTGCACAGGGTCACCATCATCAATATCACTGTTTTACACAAAGATCTTCAGGCCAATAACATGCATGGAACTGTCATCTTCCGTGAAAACAATGCCTTCTTCTGGAATACCTCCTAAAGGGTCTACCTGAGGCTATTTTACAGTTATTTTTTTCCTCAAAAGTAGAAGGAATACACCATAAAATAATGGTAGTTTTTAGTATATCAAAGTAAATACATCTACCAGTAATATACTCATTTATTATTATTATCTGGTACTATATAGCATATATAATCGTCTGTGTGTTACTTTCTTACAACTTGCAGTGCTGTAGGTTTGCTTACACCAGCATCACCAGAAACAAGGGAGTAATGCCTTGCTTTACAGCATTACAATGGCTACAATCTTACCAAGTGAAAGAAGTTTTTCAGCTTCATTATAATGTTCTAAGACCCCTATCATATACGCTATGCATTATTGACTTACAGATCATTATAAGGAGTGTGACTGTACATAATACCACATAATAGAGATTTGAATCAAGTGTTCTGGGAGTTCCAAAGATAGGAAAGCTGACTTTCTGTTGATTTTAGGCAAAGCAGAGAGAGTACTATAAGTCTTGATCCAAATAAAGAGGGGGTGCTGGCTAAGCATTCCAAAGAGTGGCAGAGTCACAGATAATATGATTGGAAGACTTAACATGATTTTTGGTGACAGTTTGAATCTATTATGACTCTAACATTAGGCGACATAGTTAAGTTTGAGTTGTGTATTCAGCCCTGTATTTGCCAGTTACCTCCGGTACCTGATGATGAAAGGAGAGGAGGATAAGAAATGAATGCTGCAATGATTTTCAAAACTATATGAGCATATTCTGAACTTTATTTCTTTCAGTAAATATTCTTTCCTGCTATGTGATTGAAGTGAGCATAGAGACCTTAAATATTTGGCAGAGGATGATTTCAATCATTTTTATGAGTTAAATATACAAATTTAACAGTGTGAATATTACTATACTTAAGATTTCAAAATGCGCTCCTTACAAATGGAGGTAAAAACAATGTGAAATAGCCTTTCCTGATTAAAAAAATATATATTCTTGGAAGTTTTATACTAATACAGGTATTTAATTATTACCATGCACAAAATAATGTCCTTTTATGAATATCTGAAAGTATTCAGATAGGTAACAATTTTACTAATATATATTCTTTTGTATTTTGTCTCATATGTGCTTTGCATTTCTGGATATACAATAAAGACATTTTTCTTCCTAATTATTGTTTATCATAAATAATAATGAGGAACATGTAAGATAGAGTTTTGGAATATGAGAATTCACAGATCATTACAAGTCTACATAATTTTTAAAATTTTTATGCTTGACTAGAATGATTAAAATGTATGTGGAGACTCTAATTACACCAAAATACATAATTTGAAAATTATTTAAATCAAAACAAGATAAAGAGGAAAGTAATTGGAATATTATAATGACTTTTAGCTAATATACAAGTTTTAGGAACAGTAACGACCCAAATTAAGTTTTAGTCTCAGTTATAAATATCATAAATGACAATTAAAGAAGGAAAGTTGTTATTGTATATTTATTGTATTATATAGCATTTACAATTATAAAGCACAAAATTTGACTTCTAAGTCCTACAAGTTATAGATTTATGACATACTGCAAAGTACATGTAAATACCCTATAACTCATAATAAATATTAACAAACTATAAAAATTAACTTTCCTTTTTTATCATACATTTTAGTGTAGAATAATTTCAAATAATTATGAACATAAAAATCAGCAAAACTGGGCTATTTAAACTTTATTATCTGATTGTTATTAACAAAGAAAGGCCCTATTTTATATATAGAAGAAAATTTATATGCACATATGGCTTCTTGGTATTGTATGTGAAAATTATTCTGTCCATTTTAATACATATTTTATGTTTTAATTTGCATATAACGTTTAATTTTAAAGTACTTATTTCTTGAAAAAACACACAGTGTTTTGTCATAAACATCATTCTAAGAGCATTACAAACATTATTTACTTAATCCTCATAAAACACTGAAATAGTCCCCATTATTATCACCATTTAAAGACAAAGCATGCTAGAAGGACAAGTATCTCACTCAAGATAGAAAGACAGTCAGGATTTGAAAGCAGACACCAGACCAAGTGGTGTCTTAAACTCTATTTTATATTTTCTTTTAATGTATATTTGATCATATGTATTGACATATAATAAGGGATTAATGATACACATAATTACTTACAGGTGAAGTATGCATTTGCAACTTAAATTCTTTCTCATCCTTCTCTCTACCTTCTTAAACTTGTTGTGGTTCTTGACACACTTAAAACACAGTTTACACTGCATAGATGGAAGCTGGGGGAGGGGATTTCAAGATTAAATGTAATAGACTCAATACCTATTAAAAATTTGTATTTCTTTATTAGGGCTAATTGAACGGAAAACATAGAAGGACCAAGAGTACAGGTATATTAATATAAATTTAGTGGTATCTTAGAAATATAGTACAGAGGAACCAAAAAAGAGCCCATATAGCCAAGACATTCCTAAGCAAAAAGAACAAAGCTAGAAGCATCACGCTACCTTCAAACTACACTACAAGACTACAGTAACCAACATAGCATAGTAGTGGTACAAAAACCAACACATAGACCAATGGAACAGAACAAAAATTTCAGAAGTAAGACCTCACATCTACAACCATCTGATCTTCTACACGCCTAACAAAATAAGCAATAGGGAAAGGATTCCCTATTTAATAAATGTTGATGGGAGAACTGGCTAGCATAAGCCAAAAATTGAAATTAGACCCCTTCCTTACACCTTATACACAAATTAACTCAAGATGGATTAAAGACATAGATGTAAAACCCAAAACTATAAAAAGCCTAGAAGAAAATCTATGCAATACCATTCAGGACATAGCAAGGGCAAAGATTTCATGATAAAACCGTCAAAAGCAATTGCAACAAAGCAAAAATTGGGATCTAATTAAACTAAAAAGTTTCTGCACAGCAAAAGAATGGGATCTAATTAGATCCCAAAACAAATGGGATCTAATTAAACTAAAAAGTTTCTGCACAGCAAAAGAAATTGTCATCAGAGTGAACAGACAACCTACATAATAGAAGAAAAATTTTGCAATCTGTCCATCTGACAAAGGTCTAATATTCAGAACCTATAAGGAATATAAACAAATTTACAAGAAAAAACAACTCCATTACAAAGTGGTCAAAGGGCATAAACAGACACTTCTCAAAAGACGACGTTTATGCTCACAAACATATGAAAAAAACTCAACATCACTGATCATTAGAGAAATACAAATCAAAACCACAATGATATACCATCTCACAGCAGTCAGAATGGCAGTTACTAAAAAGTCAAGAAACAACAAATTTTATCAAGGCTGCAGAGAAACAGGACTCTTTTACACTGTTGGTCGGAATGTAAATTAGTTCAACCATTGTGGAAGACAGTGTAGTGATTCCTCAAATGCCTAGAACCAGAAATACCATTTGACCCAGCAAGCCTATTACTGGGTACACACCCAAAGGAATGTAAATCATTCTATTATAAACATGCACATATACATATGTTCACTTGCAGCACTTTTACAATAGCAAAGACATGGAATCAACCCAAATGCCCATCAATGATAGACTAGATAAAAAATGTGGTATATATATGCCATGGAATACTATGCAGCCATAAAAAGGAACAAAGTCATGTCCTTGGCAGGGAGATGGATGGAGCTGGAAGCCATTATCCTCAGCAAACTAACGCAGGAACAGAAAACCAAACACCACATGTCCTCATTTATAACTGGGAGCTGAACAATGAGAACACGTGGACACAGGGAGGGGAACAATACACACGGGGGCCTGTTAGGGGGTGCGGGAGGAGGGAGAGCCTCAGCATAAATAGCTAATGTATGAAGGGCTTAATACCTAGGTGATGAATCACCATGGCACAAGTTTACCTGTGTAACAAACCCGCATGTCCTGCACATGTATCCGAGAACTTAAAATTCAATTAAAGTAAAAGAAAAAGAAATATAGTACAGAATGGTCAATTAAGACTTTTAAAATTATTTTCAGGTTGGGGGCGCTGGCTCACGCCTGTAATCCCAGCACTTTGGAAGGCCAAGACAGGTGGATCACGAGGTCAGGAGATCGAGATCATCCTGGCTAACACGGTGAAACTCTGTCTCTACTAAAAAAAAAAAAAAAAAAAAAAATTAGCCGAAGGTGGTGGCGGGCGCCTGTAGTCCCAGCTACTCGAAAGGCTGAGGCAAGAGAATAGCGTGAACCCGGGAGGCGTAGCTTGCAGTGAGCCGAGATCGCGCCACTGCACTCCAGCCTGGGTGACAGAGCGAGACTCTGTCTCAAAAAATAATAAAATAAATAAAATAAAATTATTTTCAGTTATAGAAATGCTAATCTCTCAATCTCTGTGTAGGTACTTCACAATATTTTCTATTATTTTAAGATTTCAAACATGATTCTGGGGCGGTCCTAGACTATTTTGTACACAAATAAAATATTTTCAAATAAAATGAACCTGAAATACTAGTAAACTTGCTTCTGATTTGCTACTTGCCTCTTTATCCCTGTGTAGTATCAGGACTTTGCTGTTAATAGCAGCAGCATTATTCCCTTCACTTACATTTAATCTTCTACTTTATCTTTAATTTTTATGTTGTGGCTCTTTCATTTTCAATCTTCAATTCTTTCTCCTACCACCCTTCTTATTCTTCCATGCCTGGGTCATAGAACTAGATTTAGCTGTCCCACAAATGTCATTATCAGTATGTATTTTATTTTAAGCAAGTCCATGTCCTCAGAGGATTCCCTCGTATCCTGCTAAGAAGGTAAGTGTTTGGCTCTCCGAGTTCTGAAAATCACAGGGGTAGGAGACTGGAGGTGTTACTGTCCAGAACGCAGTCTTTAATCTGAAGCCCTGGATTTTACAATGCACTTTCCCTCTGCACTCACAGGAGTCTTACGCCACTAAACTGAATCGGGCTCTTTGATCGTTTATCTGCCCCTGTGGGCTGCAAGTCTGTAATTACTTTTTATTGTTATTTATTTATTATTATTATTTTTTTTTGAGACGGAGTCTCGCTCTGTCGCCCAGGCTGGGGTGCAGTGGTGCGATCTCGGCTCACTGCAAGCTCCGCCTCCCAGGTTCACGCCATTCTCCTGCGTCAGCCTCCGGAGTAGCTGGGACTACAGGCGCCCGCCACCACGCCCAGCTAATTTTTTGTATTTTTAGTAGAGACGGGTTTCACCGTGTTAGCCAGGATGGTCTCGATCTCCTGGCCTCGTGATTCGCCCGCCTCCGCCTCCCAAAGTGCTGGAATTACAGGCGTGAGCCACCGCACCCGGCCACTTTTTTTTTGTTTTGTTTTAATAAACTTTCCATCGGGCTAAATCCCATTAAATAACACAATTAGCTTATATAATGTGTTTATTTTTTATTAAATATGAAGTGTATAATTTTTTTCTGGCGGTTTCCTAACTCTAATGAAATCTCCTACTTTGTAGCTATTCTTTCTTTTTCTGCTTAATAATAATTGGGATCTTACAAAGGTGAATCACGAGTGCCAGGTAAGTTTTCAATACTAGCTCTGCATACATTTTTATTTTTGTTGTTATTGCTCAGAATCATCAGAATCACTATTTTCAATGCTCCTTTTCCCCATAGTTCAGAGCAGCTCATTCTCTAACTTGGAACACAGCAACCTCTCTTTAACTTCTTCCTACTGATATTAGCAGAGTGGACCAAGACTCTTCTTTGATAAGTCTTAGCAAATGGCTTAACTCTTGGCAAATTTATTTTCAAAATTGTACAACTTCTAAAAAAAAAGCCAAGGCAGATACCGTCTTTTTGTTTTGTCCAGTGAGAGAATAAAAGCTTTAAGCTTCTACTTTCAGAAAGGAGAAACAGGGTAACCAGTGAGCCTGCCGTACTTCAGTCTCTCGCAATGAGTATGTGACTGTATTGCCTGGTGATGTGTAACTCTAGAAGCCAAATTTGCCTGTAAATTTCCCACTCCTAAAGCCCAGCTAGAGGTAACTGGACCAGTGGTACACATCTGAGGTGAGAATATCATTCAATAAGCTTTCCAGGCGTCACCTCTATTCCTAACTCGGCTTAATTCTCAGTTTTGGGAACACTGTATTAGAAAATAAAAATAAATAAAAATAAAAAAACCATGCAGTTACCAATAATGGATGGATAGATTGAGAACATAGTTTAGTCATGGGCTATGAGTAAATCAAAGTGTAAAATGACAGAATCAATGATTTAGAAAATGTTATGAAATGGATAAGCTGTATAGAATACCAGCAAGGGAAAAAGATTTCAAAGATGGAAGAATGACCAGAAGCAGGAAACCAAAATTGATGATCGAATCTCAATAATGAAGGAACAGTATTATAAACATTCAAAAACAGCTTTCATTGATATTCCTCAAATGTGTAGCATTCAACTTTCATGGCCCTGAGATAGGTCACAATATGATTTTAACTTCTGCTTCTTGTCACCTATTGAATTGCTTTTGGACTAGCCCAGCCCCTACACATACATTTTCTTAAAGTATCCTGAGTTGGTGTCTGGCTCTTTGAATTAAGTAAGAATACTATAACAGAAGTTTCTGCGTTATGGACAACAGTAGGGTCAGCCTGAACACGTGCACATAACTGAGATACATGTATGTAATAGTTACACATGTATTTTCCTATTATCTTACAATAAGTTGCTCTGCTTGGTGAGAAATTTAAAGTAAAAGATAAATTATTTGTCCCCAGAGGAGGTGTGTAAAATCCTAATATTCTAATTTTATGTCTCCCATGAAGTATATTTCTTTCTTTGTTTTATAGACAATTTATTTTCTTTAATGATAATATCTTTAAATATGGTAGGGATTATTATATATTTTAAGAAATCTTACAAGTACATTTTAATTATGAAAATTATTACAAAAAATTATTACATAAAAATTATCTCAAATATCTTTACATTTTTTTCTCTCTGGTTACATTGAAGTTATGCCTGAAGTACCAAAAAATTTAGAATTCAAGCAGATCCCCTGGAAAAGGTACTTAGGTTCCCCATGAGGCAGACTAATTTGAGCAGCAGCAACTTTGGAATGGCAGTCACTGCATTTTTCTTTGACCCCTGAGCCAGGCACTGAGTCCTGCCTGTGGCTATGTTAGAACACTTACGGAGGACAGAACAAGAAAAGGCAATGGTGCATATTTCAGAATTTAGTTTGTTCTTATTAGACAAGCTTCCTCTCCTCTCCAACTATCAGCTGGAATTTTCCTCTAAAATTATAAATTCTGGATGAACAAATCACTTTTATTTACATGTTAAATTCTTATGAAATGTTGTATGTGCATATTAGCTATGCATCAAATAATCTGCTATTTTAGAAAGTTGGAAAATCACCTGCTTAAAATTAGAGAAGAGTAGGAGGAATGGGATATACATTTTTAAAGCAGATTGCATTACATCGATATCATAATTTGACAGAATAAGCTTAATCACTAAGGAAAACTATTTTCTTTTTGGAAAATTTCATCGGGCAATGCTTATCATCTATTTTCCTTGTTAAATGATTGTAGCAGATGTATAAATAGGGATATATCCTCCCACTAGTGCCAACTATGCTTTATTTTTGTGAGACATTGAAATATTTTCTTCATGTCAGCTTTTATTTGATTTTTGCTTTTCCTAAGAAAATTGTGTAAAAGTGTAAGTTAAATTAAAAAGACCTAAAGATAGAAATTGTAACATTATTTCAAAACTTCATGTGGTTTCATATATTTAGTATTTCAAAACTATGAGTAAAGGATTTACCTTACTATCTAAGTTACTGTATGGAATGCTATACACTATAAATTTAAAAAAAATAAATGAAATTCTAAATTTTACTAGACATCTCAAATAGTCTGTTGCACACAATTTCCAAAATGCCTAATGTGATTTCAAGAGTATTTTGAAATATGTAATATATTTTAAGTTTCTGACTTAATTAGCTGAAGTGAGAAAAATAAAAGAGAAATATTAATAAATATTTAATTTAAAAATGTCTCTCCAAATAAAGTAAAATATTTTAAGATTTCAGATTATCTTAACTATTTCACATGGATCAAATATACTAAATATTAATTTGAACATCCTGCAATATATTCCTTGCTTCCTATCTATAATCTAGTCTCTGATCTTTAAATGTAAAATTGCCATTGTAGAACATGTATATATTTCACTCACTGTGACTAATATTTGTATAAATTGCCATGTGGTGGAGGCTATCACTATCAGATACAGTGGACAAGACGTTGCAACTAACTAGATGGGCAATGAGATGCTCCATTTTAGTTGCTAGTATCAATATAGTAATTATAGAATTAATGAATACCTCATTATACATGCATACAGGTATATATACTTGGATTTCTGGCACATATATGCCACACAGTTAAAGGAATTATCCAGAAAAATTTAGAATCGTAACTTGTCTTTACCAAAGTCATAAAGCAACAAAATGTCTTATTTAAAATGTAAAAACAAAACAAAGCAAAAACTTGTTTGCTATGCTTATGCTAGTTACCAAATAAACACTATCATAATTTATATCTTATATTTCTGTTGAAATGTATGTTAGAAGAAACTAAGTTTACCATGGCATTAAAAAAATTCAAAATGCAATCCTAATGTTTTAGAAACAAACAAATGGAACAATATGGATGCCCTTTATTAACACTTTGAAAACCGTAAAAAACATAACATCTTCATGGCACTAGCTCTGTTTTGAAGTATGTAGTAAAATGCGTTCATTCAATTTTTAAGGTGTGTGTATGTGTATATATATGGTAATTATGCTATTTCCTATAGGGGAAAAAGTTTGAAGAAAATGTATCATTTACTGTGCATAGAAATAGTCATTTCTGTAGTATTGCCACTAAATGTTATTCTAGAACTTTTCTTAAAACGTGGAATAACACAGGGTACAATTTATCATAAAGATCCTGTATCTTTCATAAAGAGTTATATTTTTCATGTACCATGGACAATGGTGTATGACATGATCAACTCGTGGGCTGCCCTATTCCGTCGAGAATAACTAAGAGGAAAGTAAATAAGTTCATTGACCTAATGAAGAGCTGAGACAAGAGGGGGAAGGTACAGCTAGCATTGCCTAACAGAATGATGGGAGAATAAAGAGAATCTCTCCAGAGCAGCTGCTAGGTGTAATTGGAAATTAAAGAAAAGGGTATTTGAACTGTTACTGAGAAAAATGAATTGAACTACTTTTAATGGTTTTCCACCAATATAATAAAGAAATGTTTTCATGGTGAAACTCTGTCTCTACTGAAAATACAAAAAATTAGCCGGGCATGGTGGCGGGCGCCTGTAGTCGCAGCTACTCGGGAGGCTGAGGCAGGAGAATGACGTGAACCTGGGAGGCAGAGTTTGCAGTGAGCAGAGATGGCGCCGCTGCACTCCAGCCTGGGCGACAGAGCAAGACTCCATCTCAAAAAAAAAAAAAAAAAAAAAATGTTTTAAATTGCATTTGCTACTAGCTTTCTTTAAAAAATAATAATCAGTTCTACTCCGAGACTGGAAACGGTGGTGATTTCTTTTTTGTTTTTTATTCAGCTAAAATATTCCCTTTAAAATCTAAATATATGGGAAAAGTCAATACATTTCCTGTCTCATAATGTTTTCAAATATATAAAACTAACTTTCACGTTTTTCACACTCCAACTGCTCCAATGTAGCTTTCCTTCTCCTATTTAACATCTCTGTTTCCTGAGACTCCCTCTATATGCTAGGACTTTCGCATCCCTCTTGATCATTTTCTCCCCTTGTGAAAGGAAGTATTCCATTCTAATATGACTGAGACCCTCTAAAATTCCCATAACTGGAAGCAATTCTCCAAATATCACCAACCCTTCACAGGCTCATTCTGTCTTTACTAGGATACTCTGTATTAATATGCTCTGATGATAACATCAGCAGACAATAGCATAGCAAACTCTATCTCATAAGAAACTAGGGGTCAATTAGAATCCACATCTTTTATATAAACTGCTGTCAAACAAAATGTACTCTATCCCATTTAATTACGTTTTTAATTTATATGCAAAGACTTTACATTAGTTTGTGTTAAATAATTTAAATTACCAAAATTCCATTTTATGATTCAAACTATTTGGAAAATGAGCCATCAATTCTACTTGTGTCATCTGCCATTTCTATTATATTAGATAAGTGTTATGTCTGAAGATAAATTTTCCATTCTCTCCATATTACCAGTTTAGTTAATGGCACCGCAATTCATACAATTGTCTAATTCCACACAATATTGTAAAAGCACGATCTGGTTATATGGATATTACCCACTTCAAGTCATTTGATAGAGGAGCTGAGTGAATTGAAATGCATAAATCTTCTAGATGGGGAGATTTAATAAACAATATAATAAACATTTGATTCTCCCCATGCTAATATGAGCATGCTAATATGAGGACTTTTTTTTCTTTTTTTGTAATTTGGATGCAGTGATTTTTAAAGTTCAAATGAAGAAAAAATACTTAAGAAGATAACTGGAAAACAGCAATAATGAAAGACTTCCTTATATCAGTTCAGAATCAAATACCGTAAATATAATTTTTTTGTTGATCAAAGTCATAAAGAAGCCAGAGTAAATCCTCATGCATAGGAGAAGCTAATCTTTAACAATGCAGTTCAATTTATTGAGACAAATGTCCTCTTTAAGAGATACGCTGGCATGACTGACTATATGATGAAAATCCATAATGGCCTACACTATTTTACAATTTAAAATACGATTCCCTTAAATATTTTCTCTATATACATTGAGTGTCATTTCAGATGGTGGTATGTTTGTTTCAACTGTCAAATATAATATACAATACTCATAAAAAGTAAGATAGTCTGTTACATGTTCTCCATTTCCTCCCATCCTTATGTTCTCCTTTCCTTTGTGGTCCAATTTTTTTTCTGTTATTATATTTTTACTTTTTAAGTAATCTGTTTTGGGTTTTTTTTTTTTTTTTTTTTTTTTGAGACGGAGTTTCACTCTTTTGTCCCAGGCTGGAGTGCAGTGGCGGGATCTCGGCTCCCTGCAACCTCTGCCTCCCGAGTTCAAGCAATTCTCCTGCTTCAGCCTCCCGAGTAGCTAGGATTACAGGTGCCTGGCATCAGGCCCGACTAATTTTTTGTATTTTTAGTAGAGACGGGTTTCGCCATGTTGGGCTGGCTTGGTCTCAAAATCCCGACCTTGTGATCCGCCCATCTCGGCCTCCCAAAGTGCTGGGATTACAGACGTGAGACACTGCGCCCCGCCGGCCATTTGTTAAGGGAATTTGCTAACAACAAATTCTCTCAGCTTTCTTTCATTTGAGATTATCTTTATGTGGTTTTCACTTCTGAAGAATACTTTTGCTGGATATAAAATTCATGATTTGCAAGTACTTTCACTAACTACTACAAAAATGTTATGCTGCTCCTTCCCGCTTCTATGGTTTCAGATGAAAAATTCACAATTATTCACATTGGTCTTTCCCTAGAAAATAGTGCTTCATTTCTCTCGGGCACCTTTTAAGTCCTCTTTTTGTCATTAGTTTTCAGGAATTTAATTATGTGTTTTGAAGTAGATTTCTTTGGTTCCATCCTATTTGGGGTTTGCTAGAATTATTTAACCTAGTTTAGATCTTTTACCAAATTTGGGAAGTGTATCTATTTTCTCTTCTGTCGTTTTTACTCCACTATTGATTGAGTTCATTCAATGAAAATACTTATTTAGGTTATTGCATTTTCAATTTTATATATACATTAGTTCTTTTTCATATCTCGTATTTCCTTTCTGACATTTTCGTATTTTTTTCTTAAAGCATTCTGAACAAGTCATTTAAAAAAATTTATATTATTTCCTTTTAAATCACAAGATATATATTTAAGTTTATTTAATTTTATCTCAGATATATGAGATGAACATTGTCGAAATTTGCTGAGGCTTTCTTTTTAGCCTAGTTAATGACTATTTTATATTATTTCTATGTACATAAGAAAAACATGTTTTATCTAAATCATGAGTGAGAACTCCCTTTTTATCTAAAAGGCAAACTTGCAAATTGTATTGGTTACTTCTCCCACAGCATTGCTAATATTTAATTTTATCCTATCAACAATCAAGAGATGTACATAGAAAATTCTTATGTTATAGACTATTTTCTCTATGGTTATATTAATTTTCTTTTTTTGGATTTTATATTTTATAAAAATCTACATTTATATGAGTGATATTTAATATTTTAATATTGTTAACTTTCATCTGGTGCACATACATCTGAAAGAGCTACATCTTTGTGACAAATTAAAACTTTCAATATTTAATACTATTTAATAACACAATTTATAATGTTAATATTTTTCTTTCAATAGATTTTATCCTTACTAATATAGCTACGCTATTGCACTACTGTTAGTTACTATCTTGTGTGTAATTTTTTTCTCTTAGTTTTACTTTCAATCTTTAGGAGTCCTTATACTTTATATATTTCTATTTTAAACAGCACATACTTGGATTTTATCTTTTATCCAATGTTTTGCCAATTAAGTTTAATTTGTGGTATGTTTAGTCATTTCTACTCTAATTTTCAGGTTGTTCCACTTTTTAAGTAGTTTTTAAAATTGTTCTCATATGTTATTAAAATTGAATGCTATCCTCTTGTCTTCCATAATAAGGAAATAACTTTAGTCCACTTTTTTTATTACTTGGTCCCTCACTCTCCAAACCTTATATGATAATATCTTGCTTTTAAATTTGGGGTTGCACTCTGTCTCTCTTTCTCTCTCTCTCTCCCTCCCCTTTTATTCTAGTTGTTTCATAAGCAACAAAATTGTAGTATCATATATCACTATTTTACATAGAGCAGTCTTCCCTTATTCGTGGTTTAACTTTCCTTGTTTCAGTTACCCTTGGTCAACAGCCACCTAAAAATAGGTACAAAAAGATAATTTAGAAGACAGAGAAAGAAGTATCAAATTTACATAACTTTTAGTATAGTATATTCTTCTTATTATTTTATTTTCTAATTTGTTATTGTTAATCTCTTATTCTGCTGAATTAATAAACTTTATTCTGCAGAATTTATAAATTAAACTTTATGTATATATAGGAAAAAATCTTCATAATATATAGGGTTCAGTACTACCCATGGTTTCAGACATCCAGTGGGGGTCTCAGAATGTATCCCCTGAGGATAATGGGAAAGTATTCTATCTCATGTCACACCTTGAATGTCACCTCTCCTCCACTTCAAACATGTGATCAAGGCCTGCTTCAAAATATGATTTTTTGAGAGTGAAATATTATGAGATTTAGTATGCCAAAAATACTTTGATAATTCTTCTATATTTGAATTACTGTAACCAGATTGTATTTTATATGTACTTGTTCTTTATTTGATGAAATACATTATCTGATTGATTTACATCCAATATTACAATTGAAAAATTAGATCCCAATATCATCTTTGTTTCTTTTTAAATGCATATGCTTTGTATGTTTTTCTATAATGCACAGTTTTGTAGTTTCCTATTTTAAAAAAATTGTATTGTTCACATGAACACTGGGAGGAGAACAACAAACACTGGGGCCTGTCAGGGGAGGGGAGAGTGAAGAAGGAGCATCAGGATAAATAGCTAATGCATGTGGGGTTTAAAACTTAGGTGACAGGTTGATAGGTGCAGCAAACCACCATGGCACATGTATACCTATGTAACAAATCTGCACCTTCTGCATATGTATCCTGGAACTTAAGGTAAAAAATTAAAAGTATAGTTCAAAGCTATAATGTAGAGTATCTACTTTTTTTCTTTTTTATATGTGGCGTTCACACTGCAGAATTTGTCAATATACAATTGATCAATTTTTAATTGAGAAACTATCTTCATTTGTTCTTAAATATTTATTTCTATAATCAGTTATTTTTCTCTGACTCCTATTTCATAGCTGTTAGCACCCCTGCTTTTATCTTCACTACGTGTGTCTTTGCTTTTATGTTTTCTCTTTCTCTTCCTTCAGAGTTTTCTGTAATATCGACTTCCAATTATGTACTTCCTCAAATGTATCTATTCACCTTTATATTTCATCTAATGTTTTTTACTTCAACTATTATCTCTTCATACTTAATATTTCTGCTGAGTTTTCTTGTTGCGTATTTCTAATATTTTCTCTTTTTAGTACATACATTGGCCTCATTTTTAATTATTGTTTTTTCTATTATTATGATTTTGCTTCTGGTAGAATTGCCATCAAAAATTTGGTTTTTCTTCTTAAATAATTTAATTTTTATAATATGCTTTACCTGGGCTCCCCCAACTAGTTTTCTCTTGGGTTAAGGGCATGAGACAATAGATGGAAATGCAAGAAATGTGTGTGAGATCAAGACACTTAATAGTGAGTTTCAGCCAAATCATTAGAAGATAATCCGTAAATGGTAATTCCCCACTTCTTTGAAATTGGAAAGGAAGGAGTGGGAAATTATTTAAAGTGAACAATCTTCAGGTATTTTTCTTAAATCTTTACATAGTCACTGGGTTTCTGTGTGCCCAGATTTTATTATGAGGAAATTTTAACACAGTCCCAAATTATTACTGGTGGGGAGGCAAGCAATGTGAGGAGAAATCTGAGCATGCTTTATCTTCCAAAGATTCCTCTTATCTCAAGCCAAGCCCACTTACCCAGATATTTAAGTTGAAAATATCCCTCACTACCTCCTGTGTGTGTGTATGGGTGGGGGGAGGTGTATTTTCCTTCCTTGGCATGTTGTTTCTTTGTTCTTCTGGGTTAATCTTGAAGAAGATGGATAAGAATCATGCATGAATTCAGCATTTTGGTGAAACCAGAATACCGTCTGAGTTTTTATGCCAATTTTTTCCTTGCTAAATTTTTTCCTTCCTAATTTTTTCCTTGCTAAAGGAGTTTTTGCTGCAAAGTTATACAGCAAATTAGTTTTCTGATATCTTGTATGTCTTAAAAATATTTCAAACTCATTATTATAGTTTGGCTGAATATAGAATTCTAGGCTATAAACTATTTGTCTCATTATTTTAAGATAGTACTCCATTGTAATCCAGGTTCTATTATAAT
Organism: Pan paniscus; assembly: GCF_029289425.2. Lineage (NCBI taxonomy): Eukaryota > Metazoa > Chordata > Mammalia > Primates > Hominidae > Pan > Pan paniscus. The sequence goes on along the minus strand of NC_085926.1, from coordinate 84,345,361 downwards.
GTCAAAAATCTAATGTCAATATGATTCCCATTCCATGGTGTTTAATCTGTGTTTTTTTTTTTTTTTTTTTTTTTTTGAGACGGAGTCTGGCTCTGTTGCTCAGGCTGGAGTGCAGTGGCGCGATCTTGGCTCACTGCAAGCTCCGCCTCCCGGGTTCACGCCATTCTCCTGCCTCAGCCTCTACAGGCACCCGCCACCGTGCCGGCTAATTTTTCATATTTTTAGTAGAGATGGGGTTTCACCGTGTTAGCCAGGATGGTCTCGATCTCCTGACCTCGTGATCTGCCCACCTTGGCCTCCCAAAGTGCTGGGATTACAGACGTGAACCACCACGCCCCGCCTTAATCTGTCTATTCTTGTTGGCACACTTTAGCATTCTTATTTTTTACTTTGTTCCTGATGTTCTGAAATTTTCTCAGATATTAGCTCTTTAAATATTAACTATCCAACATCATCTTTGTCATTTTTCTGAAAAGAAGATTAAAATAATATTTGTCTTTTCATTTATTATACTCATTTTAAAATATTATTTCCTATTGTATGCTTATTTGCTATTATATGGTAAATGTTCTCCACTAGGTTTCTTTGTATAATTTTTCAGTTCACAGCTCATCTCTATTTAGTATATGGTTTTTCCTTTTATTAATATTTATCTCAATGAATGTATTTTTTCCATTTGAGATATAATTACTTTTCTTCTTCTTCTAATTTTTGCATTTGATAATTTTTAAAATTTTATTTTGTAATTGCTAGCCTCATTCAATTCCTTGAATATGTTAAATTTACTTATGTAAAATAGCTTTCATATTACTCTATTAACTCTACTTATGAATAAATTATTCTATGATTTTATTTTTGGTATTTCATTGTGCGGGTTTTTTTCACATACTTGTAATTCTCAATTGTTAGTTAATTTTTTAAGGGATACTTCGTGGTGGATTTCCAAGATTTCAGTCATTATTTTTTATGGTGAATAAATATTGCCCCAGAATTGGTTTCTACCCTCCCGTCTCCCATGGTGGGCCACTATTGCTGTCATGTATCTTTGGTAAAGAACCTCAAGCTCAGATATAGTCGAGTGTTATTTCTCATGTTTGTAGCCCCAATAAAGGGGTTTTGGTTGTGAACTTGTGTTGAATAATGTCACCATTCATTTGCAGGCAGATATTTCAGAATGTTTATTTCTGTTATCATTATTGCTTTGGACCATTGCTCTTCTGAGTGTTAAGACCACAGATTTTTACTCACACTTATAATCCTAATTCAGTTCAACATCATTTCTCAGACATGCAATTTTACTCATTCTAAGTTTTCTTTTATTCTTCTTGCATTTCTCTCATATAGAGTTTTCCTCTCCTTGTTTTCAAATGTAATCTTTATTGGGCGCTATTGATATTCTCAGCATGTTAGAACGAAAGCCCAGAGTCAAGTAACTAATATACAGAAACTTACAGGAAGGAAGGAACAATTTTCAAGGACACTTTATGTCGTGTAATTTCCTCTGTATACAAGACCTAAGAATTTGAATGGATAACAAATGAACAGTTATGTTAGAAAATGTACTTGATCGTACACTTCTCAGAGTGAAGAGCCAAACATCTTGTGCATGCAAATTTTATACTCTGGTAAGGTTTTTTAACAATTTCATTATAAACTTTTTTCTCTGAGAAAATGAAAGTGAAGGTATAGCTAAGTATTTGAGTCCTCTATTGGGAAGATTACCAATAATATAAATACTTAATATTTAAAATTATTTTCTTTAAAGTATTCTTATTGGTCAAAGGGGCTTTTGGGTATTATCACATACCTTATATTTGAAAAATCACTGTTTCACTAAAATAAATTTATAAAGAGTTTCCACTGTGAAAAAGGTTTTTTGGTGCATTACATTTTACACATTTTCTACACACTATTTTCGTTTTGGTATTAAAGTCATGCAAGATTTAAGACAAGTATATTTTTATAGTATTGTGTCATAAAAAAAGAAGAAAGTATGAAATTGAATTAAGCATTTTCTTTCTTTCAATCTGGTATAAATGTTAAGGTTTCTTAATAAATAATTGTGATTAAAGATAAAAAGTGATATTTTGTAATTGAGTGCAAAAAATATTCTAAGGTAATAGGTTACTCACTAATTATTTTAAGTGGGAAGGCTTTATACCAAAATATGCCATTTTCGAAGCAAGCATTAATGAATATGACATAAAAACTTGGCAGAAATTATTTGAAGTAATGATGCGAACAAAGACTGAAGACTAGTCTTTGTCCTATTTTCACAACAACCATTGTTGAATTTTATTGCACCTCTAGTGATCAAAGGAAACTAACTGTAAAGTAACTTTAGATTGTAAAGAACCTTAACTCTTAGGATAAGAATGTTTTATATATTTTGGAGGGCCTTCAGGCATCAATATTTGATAAAAAATGTAACTTAGTCTAACTTGTGTCTGTGAGATAATAATTAGATACTAGTTTACAAAATTAATTAGAAGAAAAGGAAGGAGATCAAAAGCAAAGATACTATATGTGAGATATTAAAATATTACGGGCACATATAATTGGAATTGTAACCAAAAAGCAAAGGTAGAAATAGAAATGGGCCAAATACTTCATCATCTGCAATTTCTTATTTAAACAAAAAAGAAAACAAATCAGAGGTGAGTATTATTGTCCCGCTTTCCCAACCAAGGATCCTGAGGCCCTAACAGGTATAGTTAACATAGGCAGCCAAGTGCCAGAATCATAAAATAAGCTTTGCTCTGAATTGCTATAAAAGACATGCTCTTTTGCTATATTAATCTAAGAAAGGCTAGCTTCAGTAGTTGATATGGTTTGGCTGTGTTCCCACCCAAATCTTATCT